>NW_026615087.1:0-47407 GCF_030052815.1 Hevea brasiliensis
CATTTGAACATAGTAAAGCTGCTTTGCTACATTTGCAATGACGATTCAAAATTTCTCGTCTATGAATATATGGAGAGAAGGAGCCTGGACCAATGGCTGCATGTGAAGAAGACATCAACAAGTGTCTCAGGTTCAGCCTGCTTGGACTGGTCTAAGAGGTTCCAGATTATCGTGGGAGCAGCACAGGGCCTGTCCTACCTGCACCATGACTGCTCGCCACCCATTATTCATCGAGATGTGAAATCAAGCAATATACTGCTAGATTCTGCTTTCAATGCAAAAATTACTGATTTTGGTTTGGCCAAGCTGTTGGTTAAGAAAGAAGAAGAGACAGCATCTGTTGTGGCTGGCTCCATCGGCTATATAGCTCCAGGTAAGTTCTATAATTAAGGATTTGTTTTCATCCCCCTCTTTTTCATTACTAAAGAATCAACTTGAATTGCAGACTATGCTCCCTTCCCCCGTTTCCATTACTAACGAATCAAGTTGAATTGCAGAGTATATTCAAACAGCGAGATTGAACGAGAAAATTGATGTTTACAGCTTTGGGGTTGTCCTTCTTGAACTAACAACTGGGAAGGAGGCTCATTTAGGAGATGAAAATACAAGCCTAGCAGAATGGGCATGCAGTCACCTGATTGAATATAGACCTATAGTCGATGCTTTGGATAAGAAGATCATGGGATCTTCTTGCTTGGATGAAATGATCACTGTTTTCAAACTGGGGGTTAAGTGTACAAGCAAACTGCCTTCTGATAGGCCTTCCATGAGAGAGGTCTTACAAATCCTAGTTCAATACAGTCATCCGCTTGTTTATGGAGGGAAGAATACGGGTATTGAATTCAAGAATGGACGTGCATTAGACAGTGATGATAATGTCTGAGCTCTCTCTGTTTGTACATTTGCAGTACCAACAAAGTCTCGAGTTCAAGTCCCAATTGTATTCAATTACTAAAAAAAATGTGCCCAATTTGAAGTTTTTAGCAGAAATAAGTTATAGAATAGTTTTCCACAAGCAAATATTAGCTAGAGGGTCAGATAACCCGTAAGCTTTAAGAAAATAAGCAGATCTTGCACAACTATGTGCAACTCAGCAGACTTCGTGTAGTTGTACTTTCTAAGACTTCCACAATCCAAGCATTATAAAGAGTTCACTACACTATATTTTGCACCTATCTACTTTTTCTCGTAACCAGTCATTGCAATTTCATTATAAATAGAACCTAATAATCTGATCTAGCCCGTATGCCAAACTGTTAATCCAGCAATAATTTCATAATGTTGTGTGGTTTAATCACAAAATCTCCAAGAAAATTGTACCCGTTATTTTCTGTAGTGTGCATAAAATGCAATATGGACGGAGGGATAGAGATTGAAGGCACTCCATTGGCATCCCAAGGAAGGATAGTTCTGTTCAAAGAAAACAGAGTTGTTCTTGTTATTCAAAGAAGTCTCGTTTGGGAATGTTATCCCCCTAAAAACTAGCAAATGGTAAAATCCATAGTTTTCGCACTCTATCCCTTGTTAAAGGCAATCCATTCAAACATGACTTGCAAACGATGGAATAGGCTGCAATTAGCACAATTGAGTGCAAAAATCTTCACCAACCTATGCTGCTATTGACTGCATATTTTGCCGAATATACGTATAGGCACCTTAAATTTGTTGAGAATGTTTAGCATCAATACTAGCTAATTGTGTAAAATTAGCATTTATTTCAGCTGATTTATTGGCCATCTTTCCTGAAGAATTGAAAATTTTCTAAAAACTTAGTCAGTACACATTGTCGGATTTACTCGCGCTGTTTGTATGAATCGCACAGGAAGGGAATGCCAGAGATATGGAACAGAATGATTGATATGCAATTGTTAGAACCCATTGAATATTTATGTAACTGCATGACTGCATTCTCTTGATGAATTTGGTTTCCTTGACATGGTTTCTATTCTGCTGGTAGTTCATTTGAATTCAGGGCTCACATACAGGCAGAAAAGCGCTTGAAATGGATTGAGAAAACTGTATCATAGTTCAGAGATACAGTGGTATGGTAGTTCTTATATGTTTATGTTTAGGGTTGGCTTATTTTATTTTTTTTTTTTCAATTGTTGCTTGTAGCTGTTCCGGCCGATCTAAAACCATAATTTTGTTAATCTTTTGTTTTACTAGAAAATCTGTCACGGAGTTGATATAAATTGATGGCAATAATATCTCTGGTTACTTGGTTTTTAAATAAAGTATGCAACTTTATTTTAAAAATTTAATAAATAAATTACATGGAGCAAGTTTTTTGAAAATTTAGTTAAATATTTGTGATATGTACAAATTTAATAAAAATAAACTTTTTATATTTAATTTAAATTTTATTATTTTATTTTTTATTAAAATAATTTTTAATATTTTTTATATAATTTAATTATTAAAATTTATAGCATGTAACTTAATACCCTCAGTTTAATATTATTTTTATTCTTTACATATCCAATTTAGATTTTTAATAAAATTGTATTTTTTTTATCACTTTTTAATCCATTTTCAATGAAAAAATAAATTAGTTAATAAATATAATTAAAATATATCATCACTCTTGAAAATAAATAAATTAATTAATTTAAAAAAAAAAGTAAAAGTGTCATCATAACAATCAATAAATAAATAATAAAGATAAATAAAAAAATAAAGATAAAAAAAAACATATGTAAAACCAATATTGAAAACTCATATTTGTATCATCTACTAATATTATTATTGTTATTATTGTTATTATATTAGAAATTTAAGATTTTTTAATTATTTTAAAATGAATACAAGAATGTTATAGTTTTATATGTAAAAATTAAAATTCAAATTGTAACTGAAATCAAAATTGAATTGAAATTAAAATCAAACTATCCCAAAATTGCTTAAAACCAAATTAGAAATGAAATCAAAATTTAGTTTGAAGTCTAGTTCATAAAAATCGAAGAATCAATGTTGTGATTTTGATTCTAATTCTTAGGTAGAACCGAATTGAAACCAGAACTAAATACCCTTAATAGCAATGATGGACCAAGGAAAGCATCCCGAAGCCACCTCCCCAAAATTTTAATTTTTTTTCATGGGGAGTAATGTGAGAATATTTTTATAACGTCTTACAATCGGCTCTAAAAATATTTTCTATCAAAAGTTTAAAATTATTATATTTATTTATGTAACATCCCTAATTTTCAAATAATTATATATATATTATTCTAATTCTGGTATTGTGGACTTCGCGTATGTACTTTCATTTCGTGGAAATTCGATAGTCGCCCGGATCCGCAATTTCGGGCCGAACAGATAAGCTGCTGGAACCATTTCAAAACCGGGTCAAGATTATAGGCTATCCCACCATTTTCAGACGTTCTGGACGCGTTCCAGTTATCAGATTTGGCATAGATAAACTCGAGCTCTACATTACTCAATTTTTGCCTTGTACTGGGTTAGAATAAAATTTATAAAATATTCGTGGATGATAAGAAAATTACGATTCCTATTGCAATAGCCTTATAATATTGTTAAAGACCGCGGGACAAGTTTATAGAATTTTTAAAGTTAGTTTGAATAGTTTTTGAAAATATTAGTTTTGAAGTCTTATAATTGAGTTATCTGATATTATGATTATTGCTTGGTTTGGAGGGCCCAGGAGGGGCCATATAATGATGATAAGATATAGGTTGAGTTTAGAAGTGTTATTTGAACCATTTTGCAGGTTGGGTAGGTCATAGGTATAGGAGAGACTCTGTCAGATTTTCAGCACAACTCAGGGTGTCTTTGGTCTTTTCTAAACTTGTATTGAGTCAAATATATTAAATAATTGCAATGAAATTGTCAGGTGAGCCGGGACAGCCTTCCTCCTCTGCCCAGCCACCGCAGTGACCTCGGTTCAAGTTTGTGAGTAAAATATTAATTTTAATTGTAATTTTGATATTACTATATGTTCAAGCATGCCCATGCATCATTTATAAATATGTATCTATGTAGTTAAACACTAGGCACATTTTATATTGCATTTATAAATGTTAAAGTGCCATGGATGTTGTTTGTGGTAATTTGGAGCAGTGTGTGTGCGTGGCGTGCGTGTGGTATGGTATTGGATATGGACAGGACGGGTAGACACGGCTTGAGAGACACTCGCTGGTACCCAGTCCTTCGGGGTAGACACGGCTTGAGAGACACTCGCTGGTACCCAGTCCTTCGGGGTAGACACGGCTTGAGAGACACTCGCTGGGACCCCGCACTAGGTTTATTAAGCGAAAGTTCGGCTTGAGAGACACTCGTTGACAGAGGTTGGATTAAGAGGGCTGTATAGGGGATCAGCTCCCATATATGTATTGTTTGACAATGTTGGGTGTGTGAGTGCTCCAAATTGCCTTTTTGATGTGATTTGTATGAAATTTATGATGATGTTGCATTTCACTCCACATGGTGCATTAGCTTTAGATAGCTATAGAGATTATGTTAAAATTGATATTTTACTCTCTGAGTCGAACGCTCACTCCTATTCATCTATTTTTCCAGGCTACAGGAGGATTATTTGTTATGGCTAACCTGCTCTTCTTCTTCGCAGGTCCATTGATAGTATTTAATGTATTTTATATAGTTGAGTTAAATTTTTAGACTCCACATGTGTTAGAAGTACTTATTTTTATTTTGGGCCTGTATTATAAAAGTTATGTTGGACCTGTAAAATTATTAACTGTATGTATGACTGGATGGGATGAGGGAGCTGAGCTCCCATTGGACTTTTGATATTATGAGCATGTAGAGGGTTAGGTGAGCTCCCCAATTTATTATATATTGTGTTTACTGGTCAGGCAAGTTAAAAACTCTCCGTTGAATGGTCCATTTTATGGCCAGACTCTGTCCGGTTGAATTCTTGAAATTGGGCCCAAATGGGACTTAGGATTGGGTTGAAGAATAGTTAGGCTTACTACGGGCCTCGGGGGCTTTAGGCTGGCCTAGGTCCTAGTGCCGGTCCGGCCCATAGGTTGGGTCATGACAAGAGTGGTATTAGAGCTTAGGCTCCAGATTCATGGGAAAGAATATACTTGGGAGTGTAAAAGGAGTCTTGTTAAGATGTTACATGCGGAGTATAGGATTCTGTTTTGTCTTTTTCTGTAATTCTTTGTTTCTAGATTCTGCGTTATACCTCGGAAAATATAAAAGTGCCTCAGTTAGTGTCTTGATTTTCGTGGAGTACATAGAAATGTGAAATAGAGTTAGCAGACATGTTGAGGTTTGTCATGAGGATACGTGCTCTAAGAAATGCTATGTTTCTGTCAGTATGGGTTTGAGTGTCATGCCTATATGGTGTAAGACACGAGCACATAAAGGTGATTTTTGGCAATATAGTTGCTTCAGATGGTAGCAAGGATACCACTGCTAGTAGTCATAAATGGATAACCCCGTCAAAGTAAGTGTATAGTATTAGAGAGTTCAAGAGAGATAAGATATTCGGGAAATCTAGTATGTGGGACGTACCATAGTAACTATGCAATGTTCTCGATATTTGTCTATTGAAACAAATTTACAGTGTTCCTAGTCTCTTTTTCTACTGAAACACACAATTTACAGTGTTTCAATACCATACCTCATAAGTAATCCAATAATTAAATTCATACACACTTGATTATACTTTTAAATTTGCTTAAAATGGAGTTCTTTGTGTTTGGCATATTAGGGTTACTATTTATTTTACTATTTAAGTCAAAATGTTGACTTTTTCATACTTACTAGGTATGTTAATTCTAATTACACCCACATACCACATTTTGGGTTACAATTGTGTTGGCATTGATTGCCAATTAAATTTCCAAACTTCCTAAGTGAAATTCTAAAATTTCAGTTTTGGATCTCTTAGTTCTATTGTTCCATTGAACCTTTTACAGTGGAAATTTGGCCAACTTTCCTTCATCAAAGTTGTTCCTTATTGTCTTAGCTTCAATTCTCTTTTTGAATCACTCCAATTGGAGTTTTGTAGCTCAAGTTATGACCATTTAACCATAACTGGCTGGATTGACTAAAGTCCAGATTTCTGGGCAAATTTTAGGTTCTGACAGATTTGGTGTCCCAAATTTGGTTGGCAATTTGATTTAGTTATGGTCAAAATTTGAGTTTGGTTTCTTCATGAAAGTTGTTATTCTATGTCTAATCTTTTCATTGATATAAAAATCAGGTCATTTAGACGTTTCTACACCAAGTTATGACCATTTGAATAAGTACTGTTCATAAGGTCAATTCTATATAGGGGCAGAGTACCTAATCCGAATTCAACCCAATTTTTCATCAACTTAAGTTCAGTTTTAGGACTAGGTTTCTACATGAAAATTTTTGCTTTGGGTCTTACTTTTCATCTCAAATTGGTCTCACACCAATTAGAGTAATAGAATTGCAATTATGGCCATTTGAGTGGACCATGGTCAGGCTGTCCAGATTGGAGGCAACATCACATTCAACCCTAAGACCATTCCATGCATTCACATGCACTCCCAAACATACCAATTGACCACTTTAACATCAATTTGGTCAATTGGCATTAATTACTCAAATTCCCTAAATTTTTTCCCAAAACCCTAAGGGTCAAGAATCCTAATTCACTAATTGCTTCAATTCATGAAATCAAAGTATATCATTTACATCTACACACTCAATCAAGCATGAATACACCTTTAAGTCTAACAAATTCCATCAAACCCTAATCATTCACATGCTTGCCGAAATCCCTAGGTCCCATACATGTCATTTTTTGTTTAAATTTCAACAATTCTCATTCAAATTAAATGCCCAAGTATGAATTTAAAGAGAGAAATGGAAAGATTTCACTAACCTTAATGATGCCTTTCACAATCTTCACTTTCATTAAATTTTCTCCCAATTTCTTTCTTCAATTCTCCTCTTCTAGGGTAAATTTAAGTGTTTTCTATGATTTTTGGGCAGGTTTTATGGTGGCAATTCAAGGTTTTAGAAGCTTGAATTATTTGTTAATGGAGGAAGTCAGATAATAAGAGAGAGAGGAAAGAGAGACCCTACGCCTAAAGGAAGAAGAAAATGAGAATTTATTATTATTTTTTATTTGTCTCTTATATACATAATTATCCCATACTTAAAAATTTAGAAATTAAAATTATTAATTGTATCATGCTTAATTAAGCATGATGATGTCATAAAGCTTTATTCAAAATTTTCTTTTCTTTTCTTCTTCTTCACTTCTTCATGCTTTTAATTCTTTTTCATAAATTTTATTTCCTACATTTTAATGGAAATTTAGGCCAAGAGTCATCTCTAAGGGTGAATTGACCAAATTGCCCCTTACCGGTCTGATTTGATTTTCCAATAACACTGTATTGCTTTCGGAACCTTGATCTAATTATTTGAGCTTGTTTTCAATTCTTTTCCGTAATTTTCACAATTTCCCTAGCTTCACAATTAGTCTTAGGCCTAGGGTGTCACAGGGTCCTACTAAAAAATAGGGCAGCGACTGATCTCGTAGTCACTTCCCGGTACGGTCACCCATCGCTGTGACTCCTGCTCATTTAACTCTTTATGTCTTGTTTTTCTTATTTCTATTTTTCCTTCATATAATTTCTATTAATTTTGTTTATAGCTTTTCTAGGTGACTTAAATATGTTTCTACGCCTTTTGACCATCCGGACCGGCATTGGTCACCGGAATAGTGAAATGTATAGGACTAATGAACATAGGGGTGTTACATATCATACACATTTTGAAACTCAATCAAACTCAATTCATCCTCTTTCATTCAACCAACATCAAAGAAATATACATTTCTCATATTCAAATCAAAATAAAAGTTCATTTACAAATTTACAACTCAAAAGGATAACAAAATATTATTACAATTTAATTCGTACAACTACTTATTGTCTTCTAGATACATATGAACTAATTTATATCAAAATGAATTTACAAAGGGTATAAATAATATACCTGAAAATGATCCAAATGAAGCTTCACTATAGCTACAAGCAGCTCACTCTGCTGCTTTGCCTTTCTCCTTATCTATAACAGTAATAAAAAGCTATCGCTGAGTATTTTACCCAGTGGTGCACAACTAAATTTTAAAACACAATATATTCAAATTGACTACAATTCATGAAACTGAAACAACAAATTTCAATAATTGTAAATCATTCATTTCAATCACATTTGATCCAAAATATTCACAGTTTAAGGGTGCTGCTAATAATTCACACAATTAGAACCATGACACATAATTTTCAATCAATGTCGTGTTGTACACCACGACAAAGCCAATACGTCCCAATAACTAAAGGCTAAAGGGGAATACAAAGGCTAGCTAGCAAATATGAGTACTCATCCAATACGTCCTCAACTGGTAAACCAGAGAGGAAAAAACTCAACTCCACGAGTGGAGGAGATGATATCCAATACGTCTCACTAGGCAAGCTAATGAGGAACATAAATCATGTTGTCATGCTAACTGTGGTTCAAAAACAATTTTCAAAGATTTTTCAATCAATAATCACATTTGCAAAACAATAATCACATTCAAATCATCATAAAACCCAAAAGGGTTGGCAATACACAATTTCTCAAACACTTCTAAAATCATTCAAAACCGGCCCACTCCCTTGCTACAATGATATCAAAGGGCCAATATCCGTCTTTCTACATTCACAAATTCATTTCATAAAATTAAAGTTCACAAATGCAAGGGAAAATCATAATTCATTCATATAAATTCATTCAAATCCATTTCAAAGTTTAAAACATAGAAAAATGGTTAGTTGTGCATAAACCTTCAATGAACTTCTTTCTTTATATCTTAAGCCTTCCCTTCCTTAGAAGTCTCTTTGTCCACTGAAATCACACAATTACTAAACTTCAATAGTCATCCCAATTATCTCCAATATTTAATCAAACAAATGCCTAAGCCATCCCTAAGTGGACATTGAAGTTTCAATGTATTCTGGGTCCAGGGCAGTTCTAGACCCTGATATTGCAACCCCATTTCAATCTAATTCCAATCATAATTTGGGAAAGTGATCTAATGAAAATTGTTCCTCTATGTCTTAGTTTTATTTTCCAATTTGAATCACTCAATTTGGGATTCTGGATCTCAAGTTATAGCCAAAACATTAAACACTGTTCCAGGGGCCATATCCTGAAATTTTAGGTTGTCTAGATTTATATCTTAACTTTGCATTCTATATCCGGGTATCTTAAGCTTATAATTTGGTCCTAGTACCTGAAACAATGTTTTAGGTCTTTATCTTAGGTTTCCAAATCAATTTGAATCACTTCAATTAGAGTTTTGTAGAGGAAGTTATGGCCTAATAACCATTCGGAAGTCACAGGGCCAATTAGCTAAGAAGCAGGAATTCCAGATTTAAGATTCCTAATTTATCCCAACAATTCCACTACTTTGCCCTAAGAACTGGATTCTGGTCAAAACATAAAATTTTTAGTTCTATGTCTTATGAAAATTTTGGCTTTAGAATCACCTAATTTGCATTTTTGTAGCCCAAGTTATGGCAATTTTTCCAAAACTAGTCGGATGGCTCATTATTCAGGATTTCTAGGTTAGTCCAGAATCAGGGCAGATTTGATGGACCAAAATTTTCTAGCAATTTGATCAACTTAGGGTCATAATTTGGCTCTATAGTCTTCACAAGAATTATTCTTCTATGTCTCAGGTTTCCATTGGTTTAAGAATAACCTAATTTGCGGTTTTCTAAAGTGAGTTATACCTAATTTACTACGTACTATTCAATTGGTCATTTTTGGTCAGGTCCATAATTGCAATCCAGATTCAAGCCAAATTTAGGGCAATCTATGATAAGTTTCTGGACAAGGCGTCTTTACAACATTTCTAGAATTATGTCTTAGGTTTCATATCCAATTGGCCTCACACCAATTGGAGCTATGTAACTCAACTTATACCCATTCAAACCTACTAGACTCAAGGGTCTAGAATTTCTGCAATTCAACACACTACTAATCCATTCATTCCTTTCATCAATTCAACATCAATTCTCAACCAAAGCATGCCAAAGGACCATAATTAGCTCTTATAACATCAATTGCATAGCATACTACAAAACCCTAATTTTCACCAAAACTCTAATTCTCCATATTCCCAATTCATGCAATTCTATGCAACTTCAATATACCAATCACATATACAACCTCATACAAGCTAGAATTCATCATCAATTCAATCAAAACGCATCAAACCCTAGCATCCCTCAAGCTGGCCGAAATTCACTTTCAAGGTTCATGCATGATTTTCATCTTTTCTTAAGTTATTACTACACAAATTAACTCTAATTTAAAGAATATACAATTAATTGGGGTTAGAAGAAAGCTTACCTCTAATGGTGAGCTTCTAAACCTCAAAATCTTTCCACTTCCTTCCAATTCCTTGCTCCCAAACTTCAAATCAAAGTCCAATTTAGGTTTTTCTCAAAGGAAGCTATGGAATTTATGGTGAAAATTCAAGGTTTCAAGCTTTGGATAGGTTAAAAATGGAGGAAAGATGAAGAGAGAGAGAGGGAAGATGAGGCCGGCTGGAAATGAGAAAGAGGAATTTTCTTTTAATTATAGTAATTAAATCACTTGTCTTATTTTAATAGGTCACAAATTTTAATTAGGTCACAATTATGTCATGCTTATGTCATAATTTTATTTAAAATTTTAAGTTTTCAATTCTTTTCTTTTTCATACACATCTTCACATTTTTAATCCCTTTTCAATAATTAAATCTCATACATTTTAATGGACATTTAGATCAAAAGTCACATCTTGAAGTGAATTGACCAAAATGCCCCTAATCGGGTTATAGTGTATCTTTTTCCATAACACCCGATAAGTTTTTAACTTTTGATTCACTTAATTTTTCTTCTTCCCTATTCATTTCTTTGATTTCCAAATTTCAAATAATTTCTAAATAATTCCTTAACTAAGGATTTCATGGGGTCCCATACGAATTTAGGGTAACAACTAAACTTATAGCTGCTTCCCATGTAGGTCACTCGTCGCTGTGACCTAAGCTCATTTAACCTATTGGTGCTCCATTTCTTTTATTTTTATCTAACTTCATTTGATCTTTATCAATTTTATTTATGGCTTTTCTATATGATTTAAGTATAGTTCTAGACATTCTAGCTGTCCGAACAGACATTAGTCACCGGAACAATAGAATGTACATGACTACTTAGTATGAGGGTATTACATAAGCCACTTAGAATTTTAATTACTAGTTCTTCATTGTTGATAGGAGATCCTGTTATGGCCAATTCATCGTCAATTGATCTGATTTTGTGAAGATATTCTGAGATGGTTTTGAAGTCTCGTGAGACTTTAGGAAGTATGTCATGAAGACTGTAGATACGAGTCTGTGACTTGTTTGCATATGTGTTGTGAAGGTGATCCCAGGCCTGTTTGGAAGTTATAGTAGCAGCTATAGATATAGCTGCTGCAATGGAAGGATCAACAGATGCCATTAGAGCATTCCGTATAAGATTATCTTGACGAAACCATACTTTGTAAGCAGGATTATCTACTTTCTGATTTGATTCAATGATTGTTTTTGGCAGAAATTGACAAAATCCATCGAGATATGGTAGAAGATCATATCCACACATGAATGTGTATACCTGAGCCTCCCAAGTTGCAAAGGTGATTCCTATAAGTTTGATTGGAAGTTGAGATGAAGGATTGAAGGTAATAATATGAGTGGTGAAATTGGATGTGTTTCCAGATAAGGTTGGATGAAATGAGGGATTTATCATTACTGGTGTGGGTGTAGGTGAAACATTCGCCCCTGTTGTAGAATTTAGTTCATCAGCCATGAAAGTAGAAAAGAGAAGTTTTGAGCTGGGAAAAAGAATCTGACTTGTACTCTTTAAGAGTCTAAAGTTGCTCTGATACCATAATAAAGGTTTTGAAATTGTTCAAAGGTTTTTTTAGCTATTGATCTAATATCCTTTTTATACAGAAGGAGAAAGTACAAACAGAATCAAATAAATAAGTCAATTATACAAATTTGTATACAAACAACTAATTTACAAAGATAGGAAGCTGAAATTATGTTCCTTTATTGATATACTGAGATTGCGTTCCTGATTTGCAAGCTATTCTAATATTGCTCCATTAATATTGTCAGGTTCAATAGAAACCAACTTGATTAGCAGCAAAAGATCAGGAAAAGTATACTGTGTTCTTACTCATCGATCAGGTCTGTAACACCCTCACTTTAGCTAGTCCGTGCATTCGACTGTTCCGGTGATTAATGTCGATCCGGACAGTCGGAATGTCTAGAACTATATGTAAACTAGAGTGAGGAGTCATAAATAATTTAAATAATTGTAAGAAAAATTTAGGAAAAATTTTAGAAATAAAATACAACAAAGTTAAATGAGCCGGTGCCCCGGTGATGGGTGACCCTAACGAGAAGTTACGTTGAAGACAGCTAGTAACTCTAAACTTGAGGGGAATCCTGTGAAATAATTTCTGGGATTCCAAAGAAGACTTACGACTCCCTAGGTAGCATTAGAATGCCAAGAAAAGGTTAGGAGAATTTTTAAGATCGGTACAGATAGTTTTGGCTTTTTAAGCCAAACGGAGGGCATTTTGGTCATTTTACCTTCAGAGATGATTTTTGGCCAACTTGCCCAATTAAGTAAATAATTTATATGACATAAAATATGAATAAATATTGCTAAAAATTAGATTAAAAATGAATAGAAAAGAAAAGAAAAGAAAATGAATTAAAATGGACTTATGACATCACTATGATGTCATTAAGAAGGCCTCCACCAATCAAAACTTAACAACCACATTTAAATCAAATAAAAAGAGATAAATAAGATAAAAATTAAAAAAACAAATCTGCCTTCTTCATTCCCAACCAGCCGGCCAACATAGGAAGAGAGAGAGAGAATAGAGAAACCTCCATTGATGCTTGTTTACAAGCTTGAGTTCACCCACCAAACCACCTCAAAACCCTAGCTTCCCTTCACTAAAATTAATCCTTACCACTAGAGTAAGACTTAGACAGCAAAAAGAAGAAAGAAAAGAAAGGTTTTACAAGCTCAAGTTGGAGCTCTAACAAGGTTAGTGCTTACTTTTCCTTCTTTCTTTCATTAGACCTTGAATTAAAGTTAGGGGGAGTTGTTATTGCATGAAAAAGTAAGAAAACAAAGGGTATGGGAATGACCTAGATTTCGACAGCCATGGGGAAAGGTTAGGATTTGATAAATTGTTTGAATTAAATTGCTTAAAAGTGGTTTATGATAAGTTTATTTGAGTTGGATGTTAGTTTGATGATAAGTTTATTTGTGTTACATGAGATCACCAAATTAATGAGCTAGGGTTTGATATAAAAATTAGGAATTTAATGATACGTTGATAAATTGTTGATGTTGAGACCAATTATGGATAATTGAAGTGCATGGAATGTGAATTGTGGATGGTAGTAATGTGGGAAGGTGGTATTGGAAGTGTTATTTTTGTGCAGGGAATTCTGGACCTATGAGTCCAGTGTGTTTAAATAAACATAAGTAGAGCTAGACAGCTCCAATTGGTGTGAGGCCAATTGAAGATGAAATTTAAGACCTTAAGCCACATTTTTCATGAAGAAACCCTGCCCAGAAAACTAACCTAAGTTGCCCTAAAAATTGACATAATTCGGGTAACACACATACTATCCTGAAAAATTGACCAGATGAACTTTGTTCATTTGGCCATAACTCAGTGTAGAAATATCTAATTGACCTAAATTTTATATCAATGGAAAGTTTGGACAATTTAGGACAACTTTATGAAGAACATAACTCTGAATTCTGACCAGAACTAAATGAAATTGTCCATTAAAGTCAGCACATCGAAACTGTCAGAATTGATTCTGCCCAGAAATTCTGAAAAATTTGTAATCTGGCCAGTTATGGTAAATTGACCATAACTTGAGCTACAAAACTCTAAATGGAGTGATTCAAAAAGAGAATTAAAGATGACACATAAAGGAACAACTTTCATGAAGAGAGTTTTATCAAATTCCTACTATACAAATGACCAATGGAACAATAAACATAAGACACAAAAACTGAATTTTTGAAAATAATTCTAGGACGCTTTGAATTGCAATTGGCAATCAATGCCAACAAACTCAGAACCCAAAATATGGTATAATTATGTATCAAATATTTGTATACATATTATGAATGAAAAAGTCAAGAATTTGAGTGAATAGTGATATGTGAATAGTAATCCCAAAGACATAAGAAATAATAAAAGAAATTAAAGAAGCCATTATAAGTACTAATATATATAGTGTAATTAGTGAATTGAATAAATGAATGTAAGCATGAGACATTAGTTTTCATTATTGTAGAAAGGAAAAATACTTTGTGTACAATAGTATAGAAGGATAATTGATGTGAATTGCAATCATATGAATGATCAAATGAATGTATAAATTATAATTGGAATTTGTCATGAAATAATGAAGTCATAAAGCACAATATATTAACATTTAATGGTACTATGTGCCCATGTATTGCCTAGACACGTGTGTCAGATTGGATAGATTGGCATACCAATAGGGTATTATTTTAGCAGTACTGCGTAAGGCTTTATGCCTGTATTCATGGCTTTATGCCCGCACTCATGGCTTTATGCCCAATTATATGTTATCATGGCTTTTAGCCATACTGATATGTTATCATGGCTTTTTAGCCATTCTAACTGCATACATAGTTGACATTCCGCATTTCACGTCTCATGGTATGAAGGCCCAAGACACCGCGATGTCCAGTGCCAACGACCTATTATCCAGTTTAGTCAGCCTGTCATAGGTTACTTGGGCAGTGAAATTTATTAAAATGAGTTAAGAATAATAGCAACTGAAAATATTAGCAATTAAATAAAAGAGTAAGAATATTTAAAATAAATTAGATTAGTTATTTAGTAGAAAGAATTGAAATGAATTGGAACGATATTAAAATTTAATTATTATGAAATAATCTGCGATAACCTAGAAAGTATTGAATGAAATGATAAAAAGATTTGCAAAAGAGATATAAGTATATTACTACTGTGAATTTAGGAATAAATTGCTTCTTAAGAGAAATAAATTAGAACGAAAGATAGTTGATACTAGAAGTATTATATTAAATTGGATTAAATTCTAGAGTATCCAAAGTATAATCCATTTCTTTCTTTATTTGTATATTATTTTCTTTGTTATATTATCGCACCACTAAGCAGCAATGCTTAGCGCGATGGATTTGTTTCCTCGCGCAGGTATTGAAGATAAAACCCAGTGGATATTAGACTGGGATTTTTAGAGTCGGATCTGCAGAAGTGTCAGAAGTGCTCAAGGTTGTCACTTCCTCAGCAATGCATGTAGATAGGGCTCACATTAGTTATATTATGTAATTTGTGAATTATAATTATTTATTATGTTGTAATGAAAATTAAAAAATTGTATGTAATATGCACCTGATGTAAATTATGAATTTATGTAATTAGTTTGCAAATTATGTAAACTAATAAAATTGAGAATATTGATATATGTAATAAGCATGAATGAATTTGTACAAATGAGTATGAATTTGAATTACAAAATAATTTTTGAAATGATGATATGAGCATGGATGAATTATTGTATGAAAAATATTAGTGAAAATTTCAAGCAGGTGAATAGTAAAATACGTCAACTGGCAATAAAATAGGGAAAACTCCGCTGGTTTCTCTTTAGATAAATAATTGATATTAAAATATAACAAGAACAAATTATTAAAGGAATAAAGTAAGATAAGATAAGATAGGGTGCTCCGGCACAAAATGTGATATGCCTTGCTCGGCTGCACTGTAGCCGGGTGAGGGGTGTTACAAGGTCTTGTTGCTGTTAAAAGAATTTGTAGTGACAATAAGTTAAACCTAAAACTTGAGGAACAGTTCCATGCAGAAGTTCAGATACTGAGTAGAATAAGGCATTTAAACATAGTGAAGCTGTTTTGCTATATTTGCAATGATGATTCTGTTATGAAAAAACTACACCCACACAAAATAAAGAACACAAAATTTAACGTGATTCGGTGTAAGCCTACTCCACCAAACAAATTCACTATCAAGGAAAAATAATTACAACCACTAATTATTTTTCTCACCCTCAAAATCACTCAAATAAAACTCACAGAATTCAACACACCTCTCCACTTTATGGGCTCTCTGTAATACTTTCCATATAATAGCCAAATATAGATCACTAAAACCAAGTCCTTTTAGGACTATAATTATTAAACTTTATAATTTAAATTCTACAAAACTTCCTAAACTAATTATACTTTCTAAATTAATTATACTTCCTAATTCCAATTGGACTTGGACTCTAACAATCTCCACCTCCAAGTCAAATGGAATTAGTTTTCACAATTTCTGCAAAAGTCAATTTTCTCTTGGGTACTTTTTTGCACTCTTGATTGTTGATATTGCCTCTTGCTTCCACTTGCATTCTTCCAATCAATGTGCTTCCTTCCAATTTGTAGAGATTCTTTGTACCAATCTTCTCACCCTTCATGATCATAAGAGCACCTCGGCTAACTCTCATGACTCCACCATGAATCGAACACCCATAACCCAAAGAATCTAATTTACCCTGGGAAATTAAGTTCCTTTCAAATTTAGGAACATATCTCACTTCATCGAACACTTTTACTTGATCACCATGCAGCTTGATTTTCACTTTTCCAATACCTTCAACTTCTATCTTGTTCCCATTGGCTAACTTCACTTTTTCTCCTTTTTTTTCTTCAATCACATCAAACCACTCCTTCTTTGAGCAAATATGAAATGGGCAAGCAGAATCCATTAACCACTCATCTTATGATAGATCTTTTGTTTTTTCCTTATCATCATCCACATTCAAACATTCCCCATCAACACCATCATCTATTGCAATTGTAGCAATTCCTTCTTTTTCTTTTCTGCGACTCTTCTTGAATTGTTTAAATTCTATAAGATCTTCCTTCATCTTCATACAATGGTATTGAATGTGACTTTTCTCATGACAGTAGTAGCATTCTCTATCTTCATGGTCTACTCGTGGTCTCGAGCTCGATCTACTATTTCTTCTCCAATTGTTTTCACGTGGATTGCTTCTACCACGACTAGAACCAGCAACAAAAGCTCTACCTTCATTGCTACTACCTTTCTTCTTAAACTTCTCATCATCCAAGATAACTGCGGTAATCTCCTCCACCTTCAAAGTCTCCTTCCCAACTGTTAGAGCTGTCACCAAGCTTTTATAAGAGTGTGGGAGAGAGGTTAAAAGCAAGAGGGCTTTATCTTCTTCATCAACCTTCACACCAATACTAGCCAATTGGGTAATTAATTTATCAAAATTATTAAGGTGATCCCTCACATCAGTACCTTCATCCATTCTGAGTTGATACATCTCCTTCTTCAAGTACAAACGATTTGTGAGGCTCTCCAATTTCTTCCACAAAATAACAGGCGAGGTCTCCTCCAAGACATTGTACTTTACATCTGGGGCTAACGTCAATCTAATCATACTCATAGCCTTTTGTTGAAGCTCCTCCCAATCATCATCTTTTATGGTCACCGGTTGCTTCTCGTTCAATGCTTTGATTAATCCTTGTTGTACAAGGATATCCTTCACGGTGTTTTGCCACAAACTGAAATTATTTTTCCCATCGAATGGCTCCACCTCAAATTTTGTGCTCACCATCTTTGGCATCTCAAACCATAGCTCTGATACCACTTGTTATGAAAAAACCACACCCACACAAAATTTAACATAGTTCGGCGTAAGCCTACTCCACCAAACAAATTCACTATCAAGGAAAAATAATTACAACTACTAATTATTTTTCTCACCCTCAAAATCACTCAAACAAAACACACGGAATTCAACACACGGAATTCAACACACCTCTCCACTTTATGGGCTTTCTGTAATACTTTCCATTTAATAGCCAACCAACTATTCATATATATAGACCACTAAAACCTAGTCCTTTTAGTACTCTAATTATTAAATTTCATAATTTAAATTCTACTAAACTTTAATTCCTAAACTAATTATACTTTCTAAATTAATTATTCTTCCTAATTCCAATTGGACTTGGACTCTAACATATTCAAAACTTCTCATCTATGAATATATGAAGAGACATAGCCTGGACCAATGGCTGCATGTGAAGAAGAGATCAACAAGCGTCTCAGGTTCAACCTACTTGGACTGGCCTGCGCGGTTTCGGATTGTAGTGGGAGTAGCCCAGGGTTTCTCCTACCTGCACCATTACTGCTTACCACCCATTATTCATCGAGATGTGAAATCAAGCAATATAATACTAGATTCTGCTTTTAATGCAAAAATTACTGATTTTGGTTTGGCCAGGCTGGTGGTTAAGAAGGGAGAAGAGACAGCATCCGTTATGGGTGGCTCTATCGGCTATTTAGCTCCAGGTAAGTTCTATAATTAAGGATTTGTTTTCATCCCCCCTTCTTTTTCATTACTAAAGAATCAACTTGACTTGCAGACTGTGCTCCCTTCCCCAAGTTTTTCCATTACTAAAAAATCAAGTTGAATTGCAGAGTATTTTCAAACAGCCAGATTGAACGAGAAAATGATGCTTACAGCTTTGGGGTTGACCTTCTTGAACTAACAACTGGGAAGGAGGCTCATTTATGGGATGAAAATACAAGCCTAGCGGAATGGGCATGCAGACACATGACTGAAGATAGACCTATAGTCGATGCTTTGGACAAGGAGATCATGGGATCTTCTTGCCTGGATGAAATGATCATTGTTTTCAAACCTGGGGTCAAGTGTACAAGCAACTGCCTTCTGATAGGCCTTCCATGAGAGAGGTCTTACAAATCCTAGTTCAATGCAGTCGTCTGCTTGTTTATGGAGTGAAGAATACGGTTATTGAATTCAAGCATGGACGTGCATCAGACAGTGATGATAATGCCTGAACTCTCTCTGTTGGTACACCTGGTGACGTTTTTAGTAGAAATACGTTATAGAATAGTTTTATGCAAGCAAATATTAGCTAGAGCGTCAGATAACCCGTAAGCTTTAAGAAAATAAGAAGAACTTGCACAGCTGTGTGCGACTCAGAAGCCTTCGTGCAGTTGTAATTCTTAGACTTCCACAATCCAAGCAAGCATCGATGGCATTGTAAAGAGTTCATTACACTATATTTTGAACCCATCTACTTTCTTTCTTAACGAGTTATCGCAATTTCATTCTAAATAGAACCTTAATAATCTGATCTGGCCCAGATGCCATATTGTTAGTCCATCACTAATTTCATATGTTTTGTGGTTTTATCACAAGATTTCCGTGAAAATTGTTAATCCAAATTGTTAATCGAAGGCACTCCCTTGGCATCCCAAGGATTGTTCTCACTCTTCAACCTACCAATTTCCAGGGTTTAAATAAAACAGAGTTCTCCCTGTGATGCTCCGAAGTCTCATTTGGGAATGTTATGCCCATATACTGAACTGGGATTTCGAGGCAGGGTTCCATATAGACCATTTTGTAAATGACTTGGGAATTTGTTTAAAGGAGTGTCAAAACATAGGTCTTGCTATGTCAGGACTGGCATTGGCTCAACAACTTTATTTGTCGCTTGAGGCTCATGGGGTAGGGAATTTGGGTGCCCTTGCTAAGTTTGGCTCTGCAGAGGCTTAACAATGTTCCTGTTGAAAATCTGGCATCTCAGAATCCTGTAGCTTAGCATGGTAAATGGTCCATGCATACGCAACATCTAAATTTACATTATACTTGTTTATCATGTATGTATGGATTATCAATTCCATTGATGAAATAGTGTTCTTTTCAGACTTGCTATTCGATAAGATGTTTTGGCCTTCTTGGTGTAATGTTGCAGTAATATTGGTTCTGTCATTATGTTTCTTCTTTGCTCTTGTGTCTGTCTTAGAGAATATGAAGCACGTCTCGAAAAATTGTCTGTGTTTGCTTAGTATTTTGGTTCAGTACGTGCCCATCTTTTCTTTGTTTGTTAGCTGCTAGAATTTTGCGAGGGTGTGTATTTATGAGATGCATAGGCAAGTTCACCAACTAGTTACATGATTTTTTGGTTTGAAAAAATGTTATGTATTCATCTTAAAAGTCAGAAAGGATGTTTGACTTGCTCGAATGAAGCCGGAATTGGTTTGCTAATTATGTGCGGGAAGACCATAAGTGTGTGTGTGCGCGCTACATAGCCAAAAGGATTATATATGTTGCAGGAGGTCAGAAACACAGCATTGATTCCACCAACGTGTGCCACAAATCCTGACGTTATTACAGTTAAGATGTGCTTGGTAGAAGGTTAAAAAATCAAGAGTTAAATACTACTCTTATAAGTTTTAATTTTTAAAAAGGGTAATTATTAACCTAAGCCTCCTAAGTTTAATATTTAACCTCACAAAAAAGTATAAATATCCATAAGGTTAAAAGTTAACTTATTCTATTTTAAATATCCAAATAACACTAATGTACCAAACACCCCCTTAATATGGTATTATTGCAAGGTCAAGGTAGAGTCTAAGTTCATGCTTTTACTATATGTCACTGTTAAAAAGTTGAAACTAGGATCTGTTTGGTTTTACTATTGGATGTTGATAGCTATTATTGTTAGTTGATAGTCGATAATTAGTAGCTGATAATGACTTAGTTATATTAAGTATTTGATAAAATTATATCTAGCTGTTGTTATTGATCGTAAAATGACTAATAAGGGTGTATATATCATATAATATATTTTATTATTAAAATAAAAATAAAATTATAAATTTATTATATTATATTATTTATTTTATTATTAAAATAAATATATAATTATTAATTTAATATATTATATTATTAAAATAAATATATAATTATTAATTTATTATATCATATTATTTATTTTATTATTAAAATAAGAAAATAATTAAATAATTTTTAAAATATAGTTATAAGTAACTATTGTTGTTGATAAAGAAAAAATCTTATAATTTTAAGTTTTAAAAAAAACTGTATTTTTTTTGTAATAAATAAGTATTTTATATTTTATGATATTAATAGAAAATATTTTAATAAAATTGTAAAATGCTCATTAAGATGTTAAGATTGTAAATGAAAAAGATAAAATAAATAATATTAATAATATTAATTTTTGAATTACATGAAAAATGATAATAAGGTCTAAGTAAAAAAAATAAAATAAAATCTGATGAGAAACCATTCTAAAAATAGAATTGATATAAACTGCTACTAATAGATATCATATCAATTACTTAACAATTTTTAAAATTTATTAAACATATTAGTTCACTTGTGTGATAGCTGATATTGTCATATTAATAATATTATCATATTAATATTATTGATAGCTGTACCCAAAATATGTACCAAACGCCCCTTAAGCGTTTTGTAACCACCACTGGTTAGCTCCTTTTTGATGATCTATTTGCCATAGGAATTGTTTGTCCACAAGCCAAATTTTGGGATATGGGCCTTGCTGCTTGAGATGGCATATTGGCATTCATAGGGCTAGAAATTTGTTGTGTTGTGTCATGTCTCACGAGTGCCTTATTTTGTTCACACCTTAAGACAAAGTTTAACTGACAAATTGCCAGTTAAAGTTTCTTCTTCCATGAAAATAGTAATGCAACTTCCTGTAAATTGCAAATGCCTGAAAGAAATAGCAAAGCAAATCTATTGTTACCTTCTCTTAAATCCTGAGAAGAAAACACTAGGTAAACATGACATTTCTTCAGGGTGTCCATAGAATAAAAGCTAACTGGTAGTTTTTATGGGAATTTTAATCAGAGCTTGACATGAACTACCTTTATACACATTATAATAATTCAAACAATGAAATTCATCTGGTTTCTATAGGAAAATTCGATTACCAATCCTTTTGTTAAAGGTCTTCCAATCACCCAAAGGAATTTGATTCTCTGTTTGTCCTGGATTGGAAGATCAATACACGTTTGTGTTCATCACAGGTTCAAAATCCAGAGTGAGAATAGCCCAACTCTTCATGTCTCAAAAATAGATGCTCCATTAGGTAGTTGTATTAGCAAATGCATGATTATGATAAAACTTTGCATTTTAGCTTTTATATGGATTACTTGATCAATGGTAATCGAGATTTCTTTTTTTTATTTTAGAAATTGTTATAGAGAATGGGAGCTACAAGAATTTGAACTTATAAATTCCTGTATTACGAGTCAGGCATTTGATCATTAATCTACTAGCTAATAGCTATTGATTTCACTATTTTGAGTAGTAATGAGAGGTGGGAACCGTCCAATAACCTAATTGGAACAAAAATCGGTTTAGTTTAGCACAAATCAAAAGTGATCATTAATCTAACGACCAGGTGGAGAGCACTTCGTGGGTCTCAATTTTTTTGAGTCCTTATGCAAATAGCGTGGTGGAGAAAGATTAAAAATTGATGAACAGTACATGGTGGGTTCCTAACAACCAAATATGCATCAGGTCAAGTCAAGTCAAGGTCATTAGGGTCTTGCACTGAATTTGCAATATTCTGTCCCTCGCAGCTGAATTGAGTGAATGTAATTTCATCTTTGCTAAGAGATCTTGCAATGGAGCAGCACATAGCCAAGCATCTGTGGATCCTGATGACTCCTTTCATTTCAATCTCATGCATCAGATTCTCTACGCTTGTAATTCTCTACCCACTTGAGGGCCATTCAATGAAGTTCATCTTTGCCAAAAAAAAAGTCTTGGTCTAGATTGATTAGTACTAATTGTCTCCCAACACTCGACATTGATTGATTGTGTAAATTCTCCACCGGGGCAGGGACTAATAATTGTCTAAAAAGAGATTTTCTTTTATTATTATTATTATTATTGGCGTGAGAAAGGGGATTTGTGTTCCCTTGCAAGTCTCATTGCATTTATATACGATGTGGAATTGTGGAAAATGCTAATAAAACAGAAAGTATTTTGTACATTATGCAATTACAATCCAATGTTAACATCCATAAAATTATTTACGAAGATGGTTCCAATAGATAATACTCACCCATTGACCTCATTCTTATTATTCTATATTTGATTATTAGAAATAAAATAGCGAATGAACGAAAATTCAATTGGTAAACTATTTAGCAAATAGTTTCTAGTAGTTGGACAAAATATTTGGAAAAAAAAAATAGAAAAAGCTTGCTCAAACTTAAAAATTTTTTATTGATTTAATTTTAATTGATATTCAAACTAACATCTTATGGTCCTAAATTCAATAATATGACTGGGATTCAATCCCATGTTTTTTTTTTAATAAAAGAAAAGAAAAAAACCAGAGACTACTAAACAGAGAACTTGGGGTAAGCAACCCCAACATGATCAAATCCTATGTTAAAGTGAGAAGTTGAACTTCTCTTCGTGGAATATATTAATAAAGCTTAATGAATATAATACTTAGTGAGCTAGTCCTTTGGGATCCCATATCAGTTGTGGACTGTGTGCGTATATGGCTTATATCGGAACAAGGACCTTGTTAAAATTGCCATGGTTTTAACAAGCGTCAATTCCCATCACTGAGCCGTGTGTGTATCTCTGGCAAAAAAAAAAAAAAGGTGAGAGTTAGTGCCTGGTGTGGCCCTAGTTGAGGTCCACAAGTGTGGCCGTACCTAGAAGTTGGGGTGCATGGAATCCCATATTAGGTGGAAAAGGAAATTAAAACTACTTTAATTATTAAAATAATTTGAGTTAATTATTTTGAATTAACTTGAACTTTAAAGTTATCTAAATTAGCCAAGTATAAGTGCTATTGACATCAGAAAAACTTTGATCAAAAAATTGAACAAAGTTATTTTGCATCTGTAAAGAAAGGGCTATCATGGCACAATAACACTAAAACACGCAACACAACATTAGCATGAGTTACAACTTACAACAAGGATATGAGGATATAATGTAAGGACGTGGCAAATTTAAGAGGAATTGGATTGAAAGATCAATCCACATTTGCGTGCATCACATGTAACATCCACCATTTTCTCATGCTAGAATTTCTGCCGTAAATAGAAAATTTCGATAAAACTTAGAGTTTTACGGATGGTGAAAATAGTGGTAAATGTTTGTATGCATTACAAGTGTTATGTTATAGAGTTTTGAGTGTTTGTATTGCAAGTTAAGAATGGAATGTCTTTTTCTAGCAATATGAATTTTGGCAGCCAAAAGTCCTTCTGCAACCAAGGGTATAAAATCCTTAATAGGCAAAAATTTGAAAAGAAATTTCAAATTTTCGCCTAAATAGGTACTCTTTTACCTTTGTCTTCCTTTCCTTTTTCTTCCTTCTTTTCAAATTGAGTTTCTAACTTAAAGAATCTTTTGAATTGTATTTTCTTCTCTTGCATGCAAGCACCCATAAAGTTTGAGCCAAGACTTTTATGTGAAAGGAAATTGAGTGCTTGGGGGAAAGGTTAAGTTTGTAACCTTGGTTGGAGAATCAAACATGAGAGGAAGGATTCTCTTCTCCATTCACTCTTTTTCCTTGATTTATTAGTTCTTAGTTTGTGAAGTTTGCTTTTTAAAAAATGTTATGGGTGATGTTAGTTAGAAGTTTATGAAATTTTTTTTTGGTGTACATTTATGCATAGGAAGAGTCCATGGTTTAGTATTAGTGGTTCTCATGTGATTATTTGAAGTTATATAAGTTGAAATTTTTTTTTTCTTTTTGATGAAAGTTGGATGAAATTTTGAGCAATCTTGGAATTATTTGAGTTTTTGGATGCATGTAGCATTTTTTGTTGTTTTTTTAGTTATTTGATGAGTTAGATTTGGTTTGGTTTGGTTTGGTTGAATGTTGTTTTGGAGCAAGAAAGTGTAGTTTTTAGAGGTTTTGGCAAGTTTGAACAGCTGCTAAGTCGAATTGGGAGTTCTGGAAATTCTCAGGTTCGGCTAACGAAAATCATTGTTTCGGCAGCCAGAGTGGCTATTGCTTCTCAAGAGCATTTGGAGTTCAGGACTTTGGTAGCTGAAGTAGCCATTGCTTCTCAAGGGTATTTAAGTTCAGAACTTTGGCAGTCGAAGTTGCTTCTGCTTGCCCATTTTCCCTTTTCATTCCAAGGCTCCAAAATCCAATTTCTTGCATAGAAATGACCTAGAATTGATGCTATAATATGTGTATAGAGTTTTAAAAGTCTGGATAACTTATTAAAGTCCATCTTTTATAGGATCGGACTTGAAGGACCCAAAAAGTCAAGGTTAAAAGGAATAGCGACCATTCGTGTTTGGAGTTTGATAAGCTACAAGAGATGAGTAACGCTAACCCTAATAAATGATAATCTCTTTAATTAATTGAAATTGAGCTCATAATCATTCACATGCATCATTTCATGATATTATTAGGTTGTATATATCTAGAACACAAATATGTTACATTACTACATAATTAATTATTGATGCTCGATAGATGTTGGATGACCCATTAATTCTTTTATGATATGGATATGTTATGATCATATATGATATGATGTGGTAAGACTAGGTAAGGCCAAATAAGCCCCTGGCCCACTATTTATGATAGAGGAAGACCCAACGAGTTTCTTTATGAGCCGAGCACATTAATTACGTTATGTATTAAGAGGAAGTCCTAAAGAGCATCTTTATGATTCGGGCAAATTAGTTATGGGAAATCACTGGTGATAAGTCTATCTTATGTGAATTGTTTGTATTATGAAAAATCATGCGTTTGATTGCATTGCATATGCATGTATTGAATACAACGAAATATGATAATTGTTAATTTACTCACTAAGCTTCTCAAAGCTCACCCCCTTCACTTAACCCCAAGTACAGAGCAGTAAAAATAAAAGGTGTCTACAGCAAAGCTAGTCAGCCACAGAAGTCTAGCAAAGTTTAATGTATTGATGGCGTTTTTCTTTATTAGTGAACATGTAATTGTAATGGTTAGATACTCTGCTTGGTTTCTATATATTATCAATATGTAATATGTAAAAACTGTTAGTAGTATGCCCTAGAGCATATCATTTTGTATGTATCTTGTACATATCTTATTAATAAAAGGCAATTTCACTTTTTCGTTTACATAATATATTTATGTGTAATAGAAAAAGATCCATTGATGTTTTGTTAGAAATTCTATTCTTAAGTTGTTAAGAATATGAGTGACAGTATTTCTAGCACAAAGTATCATAAATTAGTTCACAATCGAGGATACTTCACAAAGGACATGACTTATCCAGAAAGATTGTAATCATGTTTGTTCCCAAGGTATTTATATGAGATATAAATAAGATGGAGTGGTGAGTCTCATGTCACATAACAAACATGATAGGCACTTATACATGATAAGTAGGCCGAACCAGTGAGGCTTATGACAAACACATGGAGTTTACTCTTGTCAATGCATTATCATATATCATATCAGTGCATATAATCTTTAGACCTGAGATAACACAGTTATCTTGTATATAGGTGGTTTGAGTTTGATACTGCTTTCATACTTGTACTGTGTATGGGTATATGGGCATGTGTTGGCTCCTACTAGTTATATATGGAGATAGGTGTTGATCAAGATGGAATCCGTTACCCTAAGTAAATAGAGATAAAATCCTATGTTCATTTAATTATTCTTGATGTTTCAAGTTCCTGGTCAGGACAGACAGATTTAATCAGAAAAGAGTTTCTGACAAGAAAATCTAATTAATCAAGAACTGGAATTAAAAGAGAACATAATGTTCATAGCAAATGAGATTTGAAATTAACCATGACTCCATCTCGAATTGGGATTTTGTAACGGAGAGATTCTAGTGTATGGTAATATATGATTAAAGGTTCATTTAAGGTATTCCTTATTACTAATTGGGTGGCCATGGCATACTATACTAGGTGTCAACCATGGTCTATGAGATGTCTGAAATGATTTAGAGAAATTATTTATGGTAAGAAAGAGTTCTAATGATATTAAGAGTTAATATCATTTCTCATTGCCAATAAGTAATAGGCCTAGTAAGTTACACATCTACACAAGCTAATCACCATTTAAAATGTGATTTAATTGATTAATTAAAGAGTTTAATTAATTAATTAAAGAGGTTTGGTTTACAATGAGATTGCAAAGTCCCTAGCATGACTTGAAACCAAATTTAGGTTATTGGATGTATAGTATAAATTAAATTTATATTTAATTTGATTAAATATGAATTTAATTATGAAAAATTAATTAATAGAGATTAATTAATTTATATTTGATATAAATTGATTTAAAGAGGAGAAATTATAATTTTGGGTTGAGAACTCAAATTAAAAAGTAAGTGCAAATTGGTCTTTTCACATAATGACATGTGGCACCATGAGATGGTGACATATGGCACATATGATCTTGCCACTTGTCTTCCTATGATGGAAGACCACATATCATAATTTAAATGGAGCTTGACACTTGGCTTTATAGGATTAAATCAAATAATAACAAGATAGGATCTTGTGATGACATGTGGTAAGGGAGTAAATTAGGGTTTGACCTAAGTATGTAAAGAAAAGTTATAAAGAAAAAAACACACTCCTCTCTCTTTTCTGTCAAGTTGGATGGCAACTCTGTCTCTCCCTCTCCTCTTCAATTTCTCAATTGATTCAAGGGAAAAACTATGATTTCCTCTTGAATTAAAATTATTAGAAAGTGTTTCTAACACCTAATACATTCATACAACCTTCACAAAGCATAAACCCCATCTCAAAATTGGTTGACAAGGCTTGAGAAGCCAATCTAGGGGCTGCCATTGCATCTTTGGTGTGTGCTTGTGGTGGACAAACTAGATGGACAACATTTGGGGTCCTAAGAACATCCTAAGAGGCTTCAATTGTGCATCAAGAGGTTAGAACCTAAAAATTCCTCTTTTAGTTAGGGTTTAATTGAATTAAATGTTAATTCACAATCTTTAATGGCAAATGAAATTTTAATGCATGCTAAAATGTGTTTTGGTATGCAATTGGGCATTGGAAATTAATTAGGATCTTAAGACACTTGGTATAGTGCATGTAACCTTAGAAATAATTTTTGAAATTCAAGGGTTCTAATGCCCTTTATTCACGCTTCCACTCCTTTAAAAACAAGAATAGTATGTATTTTTGCCTTAATCCATAAGCACTTTTTTATGATTATGTATGAATGAAGGAACTATGCCTTAGCATTTATGAATGTTATGAAAAGGTTTAAAATCCTGGGCTATTTTAAATGAAATGTTGTATGTTATGATGAAAATGCTAAAGTGTAGTTGTTTAAGAGTTTCTTTGCATTTTGGTTTATATGGAATAATTAAATGTTTTTACTAGGTTATAGACTTGTTATGAGTTTCGATAGCTTTAAGCTAACCCGTTCCTTATTATTGATAACGACTTCATCGTTGAGTCGTCACATCACAGGTTTAAAATCCAGAGTTAGAAAAACCTAACTCTTTATGCTAAAAAATAGATTAGGTAGTTGTATTAGCAAATGCTTGAATATGATAAATCTTTGCATTTTAGTTTTTATATGGATTACTTGGTTAATGGTAATTGGGATTTGTTATAGTGGATAGGCCATTTAGGTTTTCAATCAAATTTAAGTTTTTTGTTTTTTGTTATTTTAGAAATTGTTATAGAGAACAAGAGCTACTAGAATTTAAACCTATAAACTCCTATATTATGGGAAGGCAGGCATTTAATCATTAAGCAACTCTCTAATAGCTATTGATTTCATTATTTTGAGTGTTAATGAGAGGTGGGAATCATTCAACAACCTAATTGGGACAAAATCAGTTTAGTGTCTATTTCAAAGTTAAAACTATTTTGTAAGGAAAAAAAAAACACTATTTTACTGTTAAAAAAATTATTTTACTATTTTAGTGTTATAATGATTAAATTTTATTAAATTTAATTTTAAATTATTTTTAATATTATCCAGTTAACATATTTTAAAAAAATTATTTTTTCAATTAAAGTTTTAATAATAATGTCAAATAGACCTAATTGTAATATTAGTTAAAAGTGGGAATCATTTAACAACCTGGTGCCATTGATTCCTCCACCAAAATCTTCAGAGACATCAAATACATCTCCCAATCCAAAACACAACCTAACTTTAACTGGCCCAATATCGCAAGACAATGAGTTAAAGCAGTCAAATTTGCCTCAAGCTGGCCGAACTGCCCAAGCTCTAACCATGTTTGCTCCACCACCTAAAAAAGGAGAACCATCGAAAACAGAGGTTATAACCAAAAATAGCATATCAGCAAGTAGTTTCTCACCCATTTAAAAAGCTTTCCTTTCTGGGATTACCTCGAGAGATGCAAACTCCTCGACATCGAGAATTGATGCTGCCAACCTATTTCTAGCTGACCAAATCCCTCGACTGTGGCAAGGTTATCTTTCCCTTCAAGGGATTCATAATGTTGATACAGCCGCTATGCTCAATGACTACCCATATTTGACCTCATTATTTCAAGAAGGTGCGTTAATTGCTTTGGAGCACATCTGCAAAACCTTTGTTGACCATCCTCCTGAAGAGATGAAGAACTCAGGCATTCAACCTCAAAAATCGGGGAAACAAACTCTAAATGAGGCCAAAACTCAATGTGTGCGGCTAAACTCCAATGCAACAACTTTTAGGCTAGATGACCAAGCCCATTCACATATGGGCCAGAAGGAATTGAATTTTAACCCCTTTGCTAATTCTTTCTGGGCTAAAAGAAATGTAGAGGGCCTTAATCATTGCAACAAAATTGATATCCCAGAAAAAGACTTGGGCTTGGAAGAATGGCTTCCTCTGCATGACTTAGTCCATATCGCAGTTGCTATCTACAAACCGAGCTCTCTAAGTGCAACACCATCTCATACTGAGTTTTTTCCAATAGAAACTAAGACAACGGAAGGAAACATAGAGAAAATTTCTGAGCCACAGCATGCTTTGAAAATGACATGGAAACATAGAGCTCGTGCAACTACATCCACAATGCAAATAGAAGAAATTTAGTCTATTGATAATAAAGTAGGGAATGTTAAGTAACATCCTATCTAGGTAAGCCGAACAAGTGAGCAAGGTTGGGAGAGATTATGGAGATTAATCCAAAGAAATACTGCACTACTCAACATGAAGCTGATAGGGTGGAGGTACCCAGCCATAAATGGGCCCACCCGAATTAATGAATATTCTAAGCTGGAATTGTCAGGGTGTGGGGAACCCCCTGATAATCCACACACTCAAAGGAATTTGTAAATTCCATTCCCCTTACTTGGTGTTCCTAGTAGAAACTAAGAATAAAGGGACAGTAGTCAAGAAACATCTAAGGAAATGTGGCTTTTCCAATATTTTGTGTGTAGACCCTATAGGGTTATCAGGTGGTTTAAGCATTGCCTGGAATGATAGCTAAGATTTTAATGTAATATTCCAGGACTCTTTCGTTATCCATGGAAAAGTGAAGAATTTGAATTCTCAGTCCTACTGAGACATCTTATTTCTCTATATCAGCTATGAAGTAGAAACCATGAGTGTGCAATTTGATTTTCTATTGAATTATAAGAACTCTCTCCATACAGAATTTGTGATGAAAGAACACTCCAATGCAATGTTAAGTCCATCTGAGAAAAGTGGCGGTGATAGTAGCTTTACTGCAAAGATGAATCGGTTCAGAGATTTTGTACAGGGCATTGGAGTGGTTGATTTGGATTACTCAGGTCTGATGACGACTTAGAATAATAGGCATAATGGCTCTCTCAATGTTCAAGAAAGGATTGATACTGTACTAGCTAGCACTTCCTGGTTGAATAACTTTCCCAGTGCAAAAGTAAACCATCTGGAAGATAGGGGTTCAGACCTTTGCCCTATCCTTTTTAATCTCAATCCGCTTTTCAGGAAACCAAATCAATTCTTTTACTTTGATGCTTGATGGGTTAGCTCCAATGAAGTGTAGGATGTGGTTAATTCTGCTTGGCAAATTTCGACAGACGGACCTTTACTCAGGAAAGTGTACTAAAAATTGAAGCACTATCGAAATACTCTCTGGAACTGGAATTAGAGAATCACTCACAACTCAAGACTCAATATTCAATCTTTGCAAGATAATCTTGATTGAATTAAAAGAACCATGGGGGATTTGTCAAGTTGAGCACCAATTAATTAATGAAATCAAGGCAGAGGAAATTTATGGGGCTCAAAAATCTCCACAGTCATGGTTAAAAGCTGGTGACAAAAACACCTTTTCCTTTCATGCGGAGGTGGTTCAATGAAGAAGGAACTCTATTCAGGCACATGGAAGCGTAACTTTGATGATATTGTCTCAATTACCATCAATAATTTTCAGAACATTTATTCATCATCTAATCCTAGTGATTTCAACTCTGTTAAAGCAGGGATTCAAGCCAGAATTTCTAATGATATGAATGTGAATCTCATTAGGCCTGTCATAATAGAAGAGATTCAAAGAGAAATTTTCTCCATACATCTCACTAAAGCTCTAGGATTTGATGGTCTCACAAGGCTTTTCTTTCAAAGATTCTGGAGTATAATTGGGAATGAGGTGTGTGTGCAACTATCCAAAACTTTTTCTAGCATGGGACCATGCCAGGGGGTTTCAATCACACGCTCATATCTCTTATTCCCAAAGTGCAACAGGTCAAGTCAATGAAGGACTTAAGACCCATTGGTTTGTGCACTGTTTTTTACAAAATTATTGCTAAAATTCTTACTAGCAGAATGCAGCCTATCATGCATTTAATCATTAGTGGTGAGCAAAGTGCCTTCACAAAAGGACATCTTATATCTGATAATATTTTGCTATGTCATGAAATTATGCATCATCTTAAGACTAGTTACAGATCCAAGAACTATAGCAAGGCTTTCAAACTTGATATCAGCAAGGCATATGAATGTGTGGAGTAGAACTATCTTCATCATGTAATGCAGCAATTTGGCTTCCACTCTCCCTGGATTGGATGGATTATGTCCTGCATTACCTTGATATCTTATACTCTTTAATTGAATGGCCACCGAGTGGGGTTCTTTCATCCATCAAGAGGATTGAGGCAAGGGGATCCACTGTCCCCTTACCTTTTTATTATTTATGCAGAAGGGTTCTCTCACATGCTGAAGAATGCTAATCTCCATGGTATTTCTATTGCCAGACATAGCCCTTCGGTTTCACATCTTATGTTTGCTGATGATTCTATCATATTCTCAAAAGCAACCACCAGGAAAGTTCAAACCATCAGGCAGGTGCTTCACACCTATTCACAAGCTAGTGGTTAGACAATTAATTATGCCAAATCCTCTTCATTCTTTAGCAAGAACACGCCGCTTCTGATTAGAGAATCCATTGCTCAATCACTTGGTGTTCACAACTTAGGAGGACAGGATAAATTCTTGGGCTTGTCAGCTATTTTAACTAAATCTAAGCAACAGACCTTTGCAACCATCATTGAAAAGATTCAGAATAAACTAGCTAGTGGAAGGAACAAACCCTTTTGGTAGGGATGAAGGAAATCTTGATCAAATTTGTTACAGCAGCCATCCTTGTGTATGCCATGGCATGCTTCAAGTTCCCCCTTTCTCTTTGCTAGGAAATTAATCGGTTGGTTTCCAACTTCTGGTGGGGTCAATCCAAAGATGAGGAAAAACAACGTTGGATTTCCTGGAATAACTTATGTTGTGCAAAAGCTTGTGGTGGAATGGATTTTCATGATTTGGAAAGCTTTAATCAAGCCTTATTGGCTAAACAGTGCTGGAGAATCATGAATAATCCTAACTCAAGAGCTCAAAGGGAAATATTTTCATGCGTCATCATTTTTACAAGCATTGTTAGGAGGGAATCCCTCTTGGGGTTGGAGAAGCTTACTCTGGGCTAATGAATTATTATCCAAAGGGCTTAGGTGGCAAGTTAACAATGGGACATCTATCCTATGCAAAGAAGAAAGATGGGTACCCAAATCTTTCCAGATATGCCTGCTTTCAAGGATAATGCCAACCCTCATCTTAACTTGATCTCTCAACTTATTGATTGGGATTCCTTCAAATGGGATGCACAAGCTCTTAGAGAAGTTTTTCAGGAAGAAGAGATTTCCAATATTTTATCTATTCCCATAAGCATTATTGATAGAGAGGATTGGCTATCTTGGCATTTCACTCAAAATGGCAGCTACTCAGTTAAGTCAGGCTACCATTTGGCCCATCAGCTTAAATTAGCTAATATGGTTCAAGCTTCTGCAGGTCCTAGTCTTATAGCCCAAACTAATATGAACTACTTCTGGTGCAGTATTTGGAAGATTTGTCTTCCATCGAAATTGAGTATTTTTCTTTGGTGCCTCCTCAAAGAACGGTTACCATCTAAATCATTGTTAAAGACTAGGTTCAATAATATGCCTGATGAATGTGTTTATTGTGGAAAATAGGAGACCTTGAAGCACATCTTCTTCTCTTGCCCAAAGGCAATTAAGGTCTAGCTGCACTCACCTTTTAGGTTAAAATCCTCCCTTCTTAATGGGCAGTCAATGATTGATTGTTGGACTGAATTGTGTAATCCTTTGCACAACCACACTTAAGCTTAAGATTTTATCTCTCATCTTATTTTCATATTGTGGCATATCTAGAAGAATAGGAATTGGCAAGTTTTCAATGACCAACCTTTGCCGTTTCAACAAGTGTTAATAGCTGCATCAAAACATTTTGAGGAATTTTTTTTTGCTCGAGAACCCTCTCTACCATCTGAAGCAACTGATTTGATTAGTCAACCTTGGTCTCCCCCTAACAAAGGTACAGTCAAGATCAATTTTGATGCAGCAACTAATTCTCAGAAGCATGTGGGCATCACTGCTGCAATGGCCAGAGACACTTGGGTTGTCCCATAGCCTGGTCTTGCAAGGAAATTTCAGGCATATCTGATCCTCTCATCCTCAAAGGTCTAGCTTGTCGGGAAGCTATCTCAATAGCTAAAAGTAAAGGATTCTAGAGCATTATCATAGAAGGCAATTCCCAAACAACGATAAACAGTCTCAACGATGCTTCTGTTCCACGGAATATCTAAGGAATTATTCACAATACTTTATACTTTACTCAATATTTTTCATCTTCTCTTTTCATTTTGTTAGAAGAGATAGGAATAGGGCAGCTCACACCTTAGCCTTTAAGGCTATGCAGGATGAGTCTTTCATGTGAAATTCTCTAGCACAATATTACTTTATTTTTTATAATCTGCCTTCTTAAAGCTTTTAATGAAATCATCTTTTGAAAAAAAAAATCTAACAACTAGCGGAGAGCACTTCGGAGGTCTCAATTTTTATTTTTTTAAAAGTCCTTTCGCAAATAGAGCGGTGGAGAAAGATTAAAAATTAATGAGCAATACATAGTGAATTCCTAACAACAAAATATGCATAGGGACAAGTCAAGGCAAGTCAAGTCAATTCAATAGGTGTCTAAGGTCTTTTTTTATTATTTTTTTCAGAAGATAGGAATTCATGATAAAAAGCTTCAGTAGACAATGGGGCCCAAGGCCCTTTGTATCAAACATAAACATATTTAAGAATTTTTTTTTTTTCAGTAAGATATAAGTTTCATTGAAGAATCAACTAGGCATTTGCCCAATTACAAAATCAGTTTGCATAGACGAATTACAAAAGAAAGAAAAGTCACGTAATGATTTTATAGCTAAAACAATGACAGCTCCATTACATGCTCTTTTAACAAAATTGAAACTGATCTCCTGGAAATTTATAGCTAAAGATTGAATGTCTGCAATAATTCCTTGAATCTCTATAGGGCCTGGATTCCCTTTGATTGATCGAATAATAATAAAAGCATCCCCACAATAACAACTATGTTAAAACCCTTGTCCTTAACCAAGAGAAGTGCCTTCCTGCAAGCTAAGGATTCAACGACTAAAGGATTTGTCATAGCTTTAAGTCGTTGTAATCGCCAGCCACAAGAATCTCCAAAATGATTTCAGGTTCTCCATGTTTGTAATTCTTTGCAGGGCCTTTCACTGAAATTCTATCTTTGCAAAAAAACAAGGAGGGGGTTGGGGGGGCCGGGTGGCAGGGCTTAGTCTAGATTGACTAAAAAACTTTTGGAAGATGTGAATGTAATTGTCTTCCAACCCTCGACGCTGATTGATTGTGTCAATTTTCCATCAGGGCAGGGACTAATAATTGTGGTGCCTTTTTAAGGTTCAATGACTTCTTTTATGGTCAAACTTCTTTTTAATAGATAATTATATTTAAATATTTTATTTTTAACCGCAATTTTAATTTTTAAAATTAAAAATAATTATACCTAAATTTCAAAATTAATTTAAAATTTTCTAATTTTTTAATAAAAAGAAAAAAAATTTAAAGTCAATATATTTTGTTATGAATAATAAAATATTCTATTTTATTTTAGTTATTAACTCTAAAATAATTTAAATTATATATATATATATATATATATAATTAATGATGAGGGTATATATTAAAATTTTAAAATTAAGTGAGGATAATATAATAATATATTTACTCAAATTAATTTATAAATACTCAATTCGAAAATATCAAAATAAAAATTTTTTCTTTCTAAGCTTGTTTATTAATTTTTTTTAAATTATACTTATAAATTTTAAAAATATTCTAAACAAATAAATTAATTTAAAATTTTAACGTATAAATAAATTTGATAAATTTATAAATTAAATCAAATACTTTTAAACTGTTTGCAACTATCAAGGGTCAATCCATAGAAAAAAGTTTAAATGAATTCTAAAATTTTATTTAATAATTAAATAAATTTAAAATGAATTTTCAGCTCAAATCAATGCACAACTTTTTAATTAAGTTCAAATTAATCTTTATTTAATAAAATATTATTTTTTAACAATAAGTTAACTTTTAGAAATTATAAATTATTTAATATTTTCAATCAAAATAAAATGACAAAAAAAAAAAAAAAGCAAGAAATCATCCCTCGAACCTCCATTCCCAGAAATCCCAAAAATCCCTTTAAGCAAACCCAAAAATCCCACAAATCAGAAAAATCACCAATCATCATCATCATCTTCATCTTCTTCTTCTTCTTCTTCTTCTTCTGTTCTTGTCTTCCACTGTCGCGTTGAACCCCCATTCCCCTCACCTCTATTCTCGTCTTCCACAAATCACAGAAATCATCAATCACCATACAAGTTTTGATATGAACGGCTTGTTGCAGCCTTCTTTCTCTTATTCCCTGGTCCAGGAACTAGGGAAGTTCTCCGAGTGTATCCTCCAAGAATTCAACAGGCACCTAATGCCTATTTACTTGCTTATTGAAGGCTTTGGATTTAGTTGCTCTCCAAGTATGCTACAGATTGGATGATTATTTTATTAAGACCGATTGTTTTCACGAGGACTGCATTAATTTTTTCTGGGATTTGTTCTTTGTGTTCTGAGATCTCTATTATTTGTTGTTCTTGATTTTTAGAATATTTTAATTTTAGCATTTTTTATTAATTATTTAAATTTAAAAATTAATATTTTATTATTAAAAAATTAGAAAATATTATTATTTTAATTTAAAAAAATATCAATTTGAACTTAAATATAAGGCTTTGTATTTATTTAGAAAAAAAAAAGAATTTATTTAGACTTTTCAAAAAAAGAAAGATCTTTATTTATATAAATCTCTCATGCAATGGACTAATATCTAGACATAAGATTTTAAAGAATTAGTACATAAGACACTCTCAACTCACTCACAAATCTCAACTCACAGTCCATGTCAAACTTTTAAGACTCCTTCCCTTTTTCACTCAGATTTTATTTCCTTTTTTAAGTAAATACTAAACATGCAAACTCAATATCAAAAATAAATGTCTGATAATTTTAACAGAGTGTCACTCACGTACACAATTTACAACTGATGTGACGACCTATTGGCCATAGGAATAGTTTTTCCACATGCCAAATTTTAGGATATGGGCCTTGCTGCTTGGGATGGCATATTGGCATTAATGGCGCCAGAAGTTTGTTGTGTTGTGTCGTATATCGCAAGTGCCTTATTTTGTTCGGACCTCAAGGCAGAATTTAACTTAACTATTACCATTGTCGGTTAAAGTTTGTCTTCTTTCCATTCCAGCAGAATGGGGGCATTGAAGGTAACAGATAATGTTGTTTCTTCCATCATAATAGTAATGCAACTTCCTGTAAATTGCAAATGCCTGAAAGAAATTTCCAAGCAAATCCATTGTTACCTTCCCTTGAATCCTGAGAAGAAAAGACTTGGTAAACAGGACATTTCTTCAGGGTGTCCATAAAATAAAAGCCAACTGGAGTAAATACTTTTTAGACAACAACAGGAATTTTGATAAGAATTTGACATGAACTACCTTCGTACATATTGTAATAATTCAAAGATTGAAATTCATCTGGTTTCTACTTGAAAATTCTATCCAGATTTTGTCTCTAGCACTGCTCCTTGTAGACTCAATACTTGCTATGCTTGGTCAGTGTATAAATAATTAAATATATAATTAAAGTGTTTAGAAAATTAAATAAATTATTAGTAAACAAATAATTTTTTTTAATTTATTAAATTACTTTTTAATGAAAAATTATAATAAAATTATAATTCATATTAAAATTATCTTTAGTTCAAACCAAACAATGCTAAAAAAAAAAATAGTCACAAACGAACTTAAATTAAAATGTTTGATTTTATTAGGTTAAAAAATTAATTTTGATCTCATTTAAACATCAGTAAAAAAAAAATTAGGGTTTATTTAATCTTCCATTATTTTTTAGTCAGTCAATTAAAATTGAATTAAAATTAAAATTGAATGAATAGAGCCATCCAATTAGAGTAAGGTTGAATAATAAAGAGAATTTCTAGCACCATGTGCAGAACACAAATAAATATTTATATTAACAAATAAAGAAATTATCAATTCAAAATTTTAAGTCAGTCAATTATTTTGATTTAAACTAAATAATATTAAACCAATTTAATTGATTGAAGTTTACTTAATTTATTTTTAATATAAATTAAAAAATAAAATATTTTAAATTTCTACCGTGCAATGCACAAATAAATGACTATTTATAATTATATCGTATAATGGAAATGAGATAGTTTTAATAAAACAAATTATTCATAATGGTTTAGTTTAAACTTTTAATTTATAAAATCACAAAACTATTATATTTTTTTGGTCAAACTATATATTCATATATTTTAGGTACGTGGAAAGTGGAAATAATTAAATAATTTTTGTAAAAAATTATAAATAAAATATATACATATGAATTTTTTTAAAATTACATAAAAAAATTCAAATTTTAATAATATTGTAAAAATTTTGATAATAAAAAAATATACTCGCAGCTCAGCATTGTAGCTTGTTTCTCCAAGTTTGAGGGTCTGATAATAAATTTTATTTTATTTATTTATTTATTTAAACTATAAAAAGGCGCATTAGTTTGAAGTTGATAAGAATTTTCCTGCCGTTTGCTGTCTCTGAAACGAAACATCAACTCTTCTTTCCCGGAAAGTCATCTGCAATTGCATAGTTCATATTAAAACTAACGAATTCTAAATTCGAATCTCCTTAATGCCGAAAAAAGCCCTCATTTTTCTTTCAATTCACTTCTCCGCCCTTTTCCTTTGCCTCAGTCATGCCAAGTCCCAGACCTATGATCAGGAAAAAGAAATCCTGCTAAGGCTAAGGCAATACTGGCAAAATCCACCTCCTCTTAATCAATGGACCCCTTCGACCTCCTTCTCTCATTGCTCTTGGCCTGGGGTCAACTGCACAAACAGTTCCATCACTGGACTTCATTTTACCAACATGAATATCAGCGGAATGATCCCTCCCTTCATTTGTGACCTCAAGAACCTTACAGTTCTTGATTTTTATAACAACAGCTTCACTGGAAGGTTCCCTGTGGCTCTCCTTAGTTGTTCCAAGCTCCAGTACCTGAACCTCTCTCAAAACTACTTTGTTGGTGTCATTCCTGATGATATTGACGGCTTCTCCGGGCTCGCATTCCTTGACCTTTCAGGTAATATTGCAACAACTAATTATTTTATTATATTTCGCAAAGAAAAAGAGCATAATTATTCTTAATATGTCATAATTTAAAAAAAAATTATAAATCTCCAAAATAGAGTATTAGAGTTAATAATTTTTATTAAATTTATATTTAAATTTTTCTATGTGGATAAGAAAACCTCAATGGGAATGTTAAAACTTTAATAAATAGGGAATACGGATAATTAGATTTATTATAATATTTATAATTATTTTTTTATTACAAAAATAATTAAATATAATAATATTATAATTATATTAAGAGTATTTTTATCTGTTTACGAGTTCCTCCCTTCATTCGTGCTTTTATATATATTACTATTTTTTTAATACAAGTTGCATGTTGTTTTAGTCATTCGTATTTGTAATTTAATTTTTTATATATAATTTAAAAAAAATTTATGTTAATTAATTATAAACCTTAAAATATTATGAGAATTTATTTTTTTTTATTTTTTTAAGAATTAGTATATTATATATAAAAAAAAATTAAGATACCTCTAAATTAATGAATAGTATAAAATATACACACATATATATACTATCAATCTTAGATTAAGACTATAAAATATATACAAATGTAATCACCATAAACCCTAATAATATATGTGATTTATGAATCTAGCCTTAATTTTTTATTATATATATATATAACAAAAACCAACAATATTTAATTTAAAAATTAATAAAAATTGAAATAATAGAAATTATGTAGGGTATAATAATTTATCACTAAAAACTTAAAAGTGAATTTCTTTACACCCAAAAAGTAAATTACCAAATAAATTTCTCTACATCGATAATTAAATAGAGGATTATTTATCTTTAAATAAGAATGGCATTGGGTGGGTTGGGACGGGGATCACTCTCTCTATCCCTGCTCCACATGAGATCGAAGTTGGGATTTTCCCTGCTGAGGAGCAAGACCTACAAATTTCACTGTGGAGATTTTTCTTTTTATTCTTTTATTTTTTTTAATTTTAATTATTATTATATAATATAAATTTATTTATTAACAAATAAATTATAACTTATTAGAATTGTAAGTTTTAAACATATAGGCATATTTTTTTAAATTATAATATTTATATATAAAAATAAATTATATTTTAATAAAAATAATAATATATTATTATGAATGTGAGTTACGAGGATTTCAGAGTAGAAAGACTTTCTCTCCGTCCTAGCCCCGCACAGATCAAGGAAAATTGATCAAGTATGGGTAGATTGGACCAGGTTACAATCGCGAATAATTGTCATCTATATCTTCAAATATGATTATAGGAATAAGTATTAAATGGAGATTTACTTATATTCAAATGGGAATAAAAGTCTTTACTTATTTTAAAACATTTAAATATATCATATAATAGGATTATATACATGTGAAGGGTTAGAATAAAAGAAATATGCACCCATACCGATTAAAAGCAGGTAGTATGCTAATTAGGTTGTAAGTAAATTTTACTTACCATCCACTTGTAGTCGGTAATGTAAAGACCCAAACAAGGGCATTTCTAGCACTAGAGATTGGATCAGTTTAAAGTTGTCGAAACCAGTAGCAAGCCTAAAGCCTGTGAACATACCTTTAACATCTGTACTATCAACACTCAAACATATAATAAACCATTACACTTTAATCTTTTTATCTATACATAAACATCTTTAACATAAAAGTAGTTCATAAATTGAACCTTAACATATATAAGCACTAAAGTATAATGGTTTAACGTATACACTCCCAAAAGAGTTAACATAATCATAAACATCAATATCATACTTAAAATATTATATAACTCTAAATTTTTTTTCATAATTACCAACACAGTACTATCCATTCATATTTTACATGTCCGTCTACCTGTACACCATATATAAAGAAAAGTGCTAAAACTATCTCTGATGACCTCTTTTTAAAGAACTCTTCTAATCCTGCACACTTGTATCTGGGGGTTAGGGAAAAGGGTAAGCTTAAACAAACTCAATGAGTAAACTAACTAACATTAATTATATCATTCATTTCATATATATGCAATGCATTATCCAAATGGGTTTTCACATTATAAACATTTCACGTAGGATGGACTTGTAACTCCCCGAATCTAATATGCCCGACTCATACAAAGGCTCTTCAGTATTTTCGCTTAAAACATGACATGTGTCATACACCCGAGGCATCATAAAGATCTCCCTTGACGGGGCATCGTAGAGATCTCCCAATAGGATTTTTATGGATCCATAACATACATAACATAGCATAGTCATAATATGAGGGGAGTCAGTGGGTCATCCATCATCCATCAATGCACTAGCTAGGGGTGGCCACAGTCCGATTTTGAACGGGAATCGAACCGGAACCGGTTCGGTCAAAACCGGACCGAAACCGGTCAAAATCGGAACCGGCTTCGAACCGAACTAAAACCGTCCTTCTACGGTTTGATTCAGGTTCATATTTTTTAGAAATCGTGAACTGGCAGTTTCGAACCGGATTGAACAGACGGTTCCGAACCGGACTAAACCGGCGATTTAAATACAAAAAAATTCAATAAATACCTCACTCCACTCATAATTCATTTATATATATATATATATATATATCATTAATTCTTAACACAATTATTCTCTACACTCTCTTTAATTCTTAATACTCTTTCAATTTCTTTCAAATTTTCTAAATAATTATTTTCTACATTTCTTTTAATTCTCAGTACTCTCACAATTCCCCTACTTTATTATTTTATATGCTCATTGAAATTTTTAATATTATCTCAATTACTCTGTTATTATTTTATTACCGAAAATTTTGATTCCCCTAAATCCTAAAGGAATACATAGGCAAAATTAAGTTCATTCACTTTTTTTTTAATTTAAAAAAAAATTAATTTCATCTTTAGTTTTTTAATAAGTTCAAGTCTTTGCTTATTAAATTTTTCTTAAAAATAAGTCATTTTCATTCTTTTTTTTTCTTATTTTATTTTGATTGAAAAATTTCTAAGAAAAATTAAAATATTTTTACAAATATAACTTAAATTCTAAATCAATAAAATTTTCCTCTAATTTTTTCTTTTAAGTCGCTCTTAAACTGCCCCTAAACCCTTCCAAACCGTCTTGAACCGTTATTTTTCGAACCGTCCTTTAAACCGTTTTAAATCGGGGCTCGAACCGAAATCAGAGGTTCAAGAACCGTCTTCCAAACCGTCCCATGCCGGTTTGGTTCAGGTTCATGATTTTATTGAACCTGAACTGGCGGTTCCTAAACCGTGGCCACCCCTAGCACTAGCAATAATTATGCAATTATGTAACATCTTCATGTTCTAGATACGTGCATCCTAAATAAATATGACATGATGCATAAGGATGATCATAAATTAAATTTAATAGTTTATATTTATTAAGGTTAGAGTTACTCATCTCTTGTAACTTATCAACCACCTAACTCGAATGGTAGCTATCTCTGGATCCTTAACTTTTCGAGTTCCTCGAGCCCGATCCTATAAAGTCAGAGTTATACAAGGCTCTAAAACTCTACACATATAATAAACATCTTATTTTAGGTCGTTAAAAAACCATAAAATTAGGAATTGGAACCTTAAAATCAAAGAGAAATAAAGTGGGCAGAACCAAGTTCGACTGCCAAACCTTGGAACATCGAGTGCCCATTTTGGGCAGTAGCTACTGTGGCCGTCGAAGTCTGGGACTTCAGTTGCCGAACCTGGAAAATTTTCAGATTTTCCTAAAAACTGCATGTTTTGGCTGCAAAACCTTTGATTTTTGGCAGTCGAACCTAGGAATTTGCAGAATTCTCAAATAAAAAAACTGCAAAATCCTTCTCCCATCAACACCCAAACTCACTCCAAACTTTCAAAACTCAATCCAACTATATAAACAAGTTTCTAAGGCCCAAAGCAACTTGAAATCATACTTAATACCCACATACATTAATTAAAAACTTAAATTAATCCTAGGTTTTCCCTCAGCCTAACATAGCATATTATGAATCTCTTCAAATTCATTAAGGGAAACTATCCATTTAAGGCCCACAACACTTAAACATAACTAACCTAACAACAAAACATATAATTTTAACATAAATCCCAAAATCCTAACCCTAACATGCATAAACCTCCCAAAACTCATCTTAAAAACAACTTTACATGAAATTGAAGTTATAGAAACCTAATTTCTCATCAATATGCTTGGATCTATCTATTAGATTAAGAAGAAAAGAAAGTTACCTCTTTTCTTGGAGCTTAGAGGTGAGAGAGCTAAAAGTCTAAACTTGAATCTACTCTCCCAAACTTCTAAATGGAAGAATCCACCTCTAGCTCTTAAAAAAATAAAATCTCTTTAAAATAGTTTTTTTGTATGCTCCAGCAATTGAAAGAGAGAGAAGAAGAGAAAACCCAAGTTTTTTGAGCAGAAACATGGGCCTTGGCTCCCTATTATACCCTGGATAGTCGAGAGACTTTTGGCTGTTGGAAGCCATGCTTTTGACTACCGGAGTCCATTCTGTCCAAATGGGCATTTGAACTATAAAAAGGATCCTTCGACTGTCGAAATTCTTTTTGCCCAAAATAAACACTTAATATTATTGTGGGTAGATCATAGGGAACGAGAGAATAGGCTACTATTTACTGACCATTATTCACTTGGTAATTACTAACTACCATAGTTTAGTCAACATTACTATTTTTTATCAATTTTTTACGAGGTATAATAAATGATATAATTGAATATTTTTAATATTTAATCTCAAGATAAAAGTCTAATAAATTGAAATATTAACATAATTAAATTTTATTAAAAAGTATATTTATTTATTAACAAACAACTCAATATTTTATAAATAAAAGAAAATATATATTTTTTTCAAATATTCTATAAATACAAAAATATAAAATTTTTGCCTCACCGACTAAAAATTCTTATTCTGCAACTGCAGGCAATAATTTCACCGGTAACATTCCAACAACAATTGGGCGGTTACAGGAGTTAAAAGAGCTTAAACTTGATCAGAATCAGTTTAACGGTACTTTTCCTCTAGAAATTGGCAACTTGTCCAACCTTGAAGTGCTATCCATGGCCTACAATAGTTTTCTACCCTCAAGTTTGCCTTCCAATTTCACCCAGCTGAAGCAACTCAAGTGGTTCTGGATTTCTGATGCAAATCTATTCGAGGAGATTCCAGAAACGATAGGAGAAATGGTGGCACTGGAGCACTTGGATTTATCAAGGAATAAATTAACAGGGAATATCCCCCGCAGTTTGTTCATGTTGAAGAAATTGAGTGTCCTGTATCTTTTCAAGAACGAGCTATCTGGGGAGATTCCTCGTGTTGTTGAAGCTTTGAACTTAGTTGAACTTGATCTTTCGGATAATAATTTGACAGGGAAAATACCAGATGATTTTGGGAAACTTCAGAATTTATCAGTTTTGAATTTGTTCTACAATCAATTATCAGGTGAAATCCCTAAAAGTATTGGTCGTCTTCCAGCACTGATTCGTTTTAGCTTGTTTAGCAACAATTTATCAGGTGTTCTCCCTCCAGACTTGGGCAGATATTCAATGCTTAATACAGTTGAGGTGTCATCTAACAGGCTTACTGGCAAGCTGCCTGAATTTCTATGCAATGGAGGAAATTTAGTAGGAGTGGCAGCCTGCGATAACAATTTCAACGGAGAGTTGCCAGAATCACTTGGGAATTGTAGTAGTTTGCAGACGTTGAGGATCTCACGTAATGCATTTACTGGCAATATTCCTGTTGGTTTATGGACAGCATTGAATTTGGAATATCTGATGCTAAGCGATAATTTGTTCACGGGCGAACTTCCTAATGGAGTGTCAAGGAATCTTAGAAGGCTAGAGATCAGTAACAACAGATTTTCTGGTAAAATCCCCATTGGTGCTTCTTGGAGGAATGTCATGTTTTTTAATGCCAGTAATAACTTATTTTCTGGCACAATCCCTCAAGAGTTAACTACTCTTCCTCTTCTCGCTATTCTTCTGCTTGATAGGAACCAACTCACTGGAGCCCTTCCATCTGATATAGTCTCATGGAAGTCATTAACTATTCTTAATATGAGCCAAAATCAACTTTCGGGACAAATCCCTGGGGAAATTGGTTTTCTACATAATCTTCACCTACTGGACTTGTCAGATAACCACTTTTCTGGCCAAATTCCACCTGAGTTTAGCTCCTTGAAGCTTACTTTTCTTAATCTCTCTTCCAATCATCTCACAGGGGAAATTCCAATCAGTTTAGAAAACGTTGCTTATAACAGCAGCTTCTTGAACAATCCTGGTCTCTGTACTAGAAATTCATTGCTAAGCCTTAATCTATGCAATTCCAATAGCCAAAAATCAAGCAAAAATTCAACCCAATCCATAGCTCTGATATCAGGTATTCTAGCAACAGCCTTTTTGCTAGCTTTGCTACTCTCATTCTTTGTGATCAGATTCTACCCAAAGAAAAAGCGCGTACTAAATTCAACATGGAAGCTCATCTCATTTCAGAAATTGGATTTCACAGAATCAGACATATTGTCAGGTTTAACAGAAACCAACCTGATTGGAAGCGGAGGATCAGGAAAAGTATACTGCGTTGCTACGCATCGATCAGGTCTTGTTGCTGTGAAAAGAATTTTTAGTGACAAGAAGTTAGACCAAAAACTTGAGAAACAATTCCATGCAGAAGTTCAGATATTGGGTACGATAAGGCATTTGAACATAGTGAAGCTGCTTTGCTGTATTTGCAATGACCATTCAAAACTTCTCGTCTATGAATATATGGAGAGACATAGCCTGGACCAATGGCTGCATGTGAAGAAGAGATCAACAAGTGTCTCAGGTTCAGCCTGCTTGGACTGGCCTACGAGGCTACGGATTGTACTGGCAGCAGCCCAGGGCCTGTCCTACCTGCACCATGACTCCTCGCCCCCCATTATTCATCGAGATGTGAAATCAAGCAACATACTGCTAGATTCTGCTTTCAATGCAAAAATTACTGATTTTGGTTTGGCCAGGGTGTTGGTTAAGAAAGGAGAAGACACAGCATCTGTTGTGGCTGGCTCTATCGGCTATATAGCTCCCGGTGAGTTCTATAATTAAGGATTTGTTTTGATCCCCACTCTTTTCATTACTAAAGAATCAACTTGAATTGCAGACTATGCTTCCTTCCCCCCTGTTTTCCCATTTCTAAAGAATCAATTTGAATTGCAGAGTATCAAACTGCGAGATTGAACGAGAAAATTGATGTTTACAGCTTTGGGGTTGTCCTTCTTGAACTAACAACTGGGAAGGAGGCTCATTTAGGGGATGAAAATAGAAGCCTAGCAGAATGGGCATGCAATCACATGGTTGAAGACAGACCTATAGTCGATGCTTTGGACAAGGAGATCATGGGATCTTCTTGCTTGGATGAAATGATCACTGTTTTCAAACTTGGGGTTAAGTGTACAAGCAAACTGCCTTTTGATAGGCCTTCCATGAGAGAGGTCTTACAAATCTTAGTTCAATGCAGTCGTCCGCTTGTTTATGGAGTGAAGAATACGGGTATTGAACTCAAGCAAGGACGTGCGTCAGACAGTGATGATAATGTCTGAGCTCTCTCTGTTGGCACACATGCAGTATTATTGAGATTTAGCTCAATGATGCTAGAGTCGTCCCCAAAGCTATGATATCTCAAGTTCAAGTTCCAATGGCATCCAATTGTAAAAAAGAAAGCCCCAATTTGAAGTTTTCGGCAGCAATAGGTTATAGAATATTTTTAGGCAACCAAATATTAGCTAGAGCGTCAGATAACCGGTAAACTTTAAGAAAATAAGCAGATCTTGCACAACTGTGTGCAACTCAGCAGCCTTCGTGCACTTGTACTTTCTGAGACTTCCACAATCCAAGCAAGCATAGATGGCATTGTAAAGAGTTCATTACACTATATTTTGCACTTATCTACTTTCTCTCATAACCAGTCATCGCAATTTCTTTCTAAATAGAACCTTAATAATCTGATATGGTTCGGATGCCAAATTGTTAATCCATCAATAGTTTCATAATGTTGTGTGGTTTTATCACAAGATCTCCATGAAAATTGTTAATCGAAGGCACTCCCTTGGCATCCCATGGATATTTCTCCCCCTTCAACCTACCAGTTTCCAGTGTTTAAAGAAAACAGAGTTCTCCCTGTGATGCACAGAAGTCTCGTTTGGGAATGTTATGCCCATATACTGAACTGGGATTTCGAGGCAGGGTTATATATGAACCAGTTTGTAAAGGACTTGGGAATTTGTTTAAAGGAGTTTCAAAACATAGGCCTTGCTTTGCCAGTACT
>NW_026615088.1:0-47353 GCF_030052815.1 Hevea brasiliensis
AAATCAAGACTTGGAAGATTAAGTTTGCTGAAATTTGCTTAAAACTTTGCTTATGATGTTGCTCAGGGTATGCCAAATTACTTAGCCTTAAGCCTAGGTCAAGCCGCAAGTCAAGCACAGTTTAAATCTAACACATTCAAGTTTTCATCCACAAAATTGTCAACATTTGCTTAGGGTCCTGCTTGAGATCCTGCTTAGGGTAAGCAGCAGTACTTAAGGTGTAACTCAGGTCAAGCTGGAAGTCAAGTATGAGCAGAAAAACTCATTTTATCCCAGACCTATCGAGATTTGCTAAGGGTCTGCTTAACCTTTAGCAGACAGTGCATACAGAGGCCGAAAATTGCTAAAGATGTTGCTTAGGGTAAGCAGTACCCTAAGCAGACTGCCCAGAATGTGAATAACTTTACTAACTTGGATATTTTTATACCTCATTTCCTATCCACTCCTTAGCTCTTATCTATTTTTAGGGCAACTTTTGGGACCATATAAAGGCATCATTTTCTAGTTTTTGCCACAAGAAGTAATAATAAGAAACAAAGGAAAGAGAAATTACAAATATAGAAGGGAGGAGGATGCCATCAATTCTGAAGAAGAGGAGCTGCTGCAGCCATTCCTGGAAGCTCCAGGACTCAGAGTTTTGGGTTCTTCTACCTGGATTTTTCTATTTTTAGTCCTCTTATCATGTTTTTCTTTACTTTTTCATCAATCTCTCTTATAAATACCAACATGAGTGAGTAAACTCTTTGGATTTCAGAGTTGGGAAACATGTTTTAGATTAATTTGTGAATTTGGACTGGTTATTTTCATATCTTATATAAATATGAGTTTTGATTCTTTTCTTGTGCACTTGATTTACTTGCCTAATATTGGTACCCATTGGGTATTGTGTTAATCTTTGATTAAAGGACTAAAATGTGAAGATCATTGATAGATAATCATGGATTAAAACTTAAAATTACCTAGATTTAGAAATAAACTAGGGTTTTAAGAGGATTTAATGATTAGTTACAAAACTTAATGAGTTTTAAATTAATCAAATATCATACGAAATGAGATTTAGTTATCTTAAAACACACTTTGGTTTGCTTGAAAAAGATATCAAAAGAATTTAGAATCAATCACCTTCAAATTCTATTTTTCCCTTAAAATTGGAATACTCAAGACAAATTCCAAATAATTTATGCATGTAACCCCAAATCTGGAATCATTTTTATTACAATTAGACTTTGATTTAAATTACCCATTATTAATTTAGTTCATTTGCAACTAGATTTAGAATTTATTTTCTTGCTCTTTACCCATTTTAGTTAGATTTATTAATTTTATTTTTGCTTATTTATATTTACCATTATTTGATCAATCATTAGCCCAAATAATCGCTTCATTCATAGTTTAGTACTCAAACGGCAAATCCTCATGGGAACGATACTTGACTTATCACTTTACTTGATACGACCCGTATACTTGCGAATTCACACATCATGTTTACAAATATCTCTTATGCAGAACTTGTTGCCACACACTTGTATAATGCAATTGAGATAGATTTTTTATATGTTGATGTGTTTTTTATGACAATTTTTCATGATTAATGCTTCACAGGGTTGAATTTCTTCATTCCCATGCATTTTCCAAATTTACAATGCACTTTTATTATGATTTGAATTTCTTGAATTGTGCATAAGTAACTGTATAACTTGTGCAGTTTTCAATCTCACTTTGTGATGCACTTGTATTATATAGATGTTTTTAAGTACATTTGTAAATTATTTCATAGCATTTAGATAAGTAATCTCATGCATAATCATTAATTTCATTAACTTTTGTAAATTCCATTACTAAGCTCTGAATTCTATGTTTTTTGTAAGTTTCTACGTGTTTTGAAGAAGTTCCAAGGCATAGGAGTGCAGTAGAAAGCTTGGAAAGACAAAAGGAAAGAGAAATGTTATTGATACACTTTAAACGGGTCGTGTAATCAAAGCCACAGGCCCGTGTAACCTACTACCAGGAGAAAGCCAAAGAGCCAAGAAAGAAACAAAATACATGGGCCATGTACCATGACACGTGTAAATTATGGAGACCCGTGTAAGTCCCTGCCAAGCTAGACTTGAAGAATTCGCTAAAGAACAAAGTACATGGGCTATGTAATCAAGCCCGTGTAACTACTTGAGGTTTGTGTAAACTCTTGTGCCAATACAATATGCAGCTATTAAAAGCTCCAGTAAGTTACATCGCCCTAGGCCGTGTAGTGACACACGGGCCGTGTATCACGCAATAGCCAGTTTCTTAATTTGATCCCAGCTCCAGTTTCTACAGAGAAGAGAGACTTCTAATGCTTTTGGGACTCTAAAAAAACCTAACCCTAGATCATTCAATATAAAAAGGAGCAGTAGAAAACACAATGGGGGAGTTCGAGAATTCTCAATCCAGACCTGATCCCATTTTCACATACAACCATCTTGACGAGGAGAGCATCAGCACAAAAAGGGAACCTTCAGCCGAAGTTCTACAAGTTCAAGGCTGCAGAAAATCCTCATCAATTTTTTTGTTCTATTTCTATAAGCAGACTATTTATATTCTTTCATTTTATTTTTATTATGTTTGTTAAACTCACCATGAGTGGGTAATCTCTTTATTTTGGAATTAGGAGAGTAGCGATTGTAATCATTATTATGGACAAATACTGAGTTTTATTGATTGGATTTGAGTTTTGTTATTTGATTCAATTTCTTATGGTCTTAATGCATGCTATGTGTCGGTACCCACTTAGTATTGATTACAAGTATTAATTGAAGGACTGAAAGGTGAATATTAATATTAGAAAATCGAGATTTTGAACCTAGGAAATCTGACCTAGAGATAGGCTAATGACCTTTGTGGAGTTCCGTAATTAATTAAAGATCTTAAAGGGTTCTTATTAGGACTAATCACCAACGAAAGTAGGGTTTAGCTCTATTCGAAACACACCTTAGGTGCCTTGAGAAAGGACCTAGGATATCTTAGGATTAATTTCTATCAAAATTAATAATCCTCAATCCAATGAATAGACAAGATTAAAATCCATAACAAGGTTACAGTGTGAAATCTTAATTCGGGAATTGCTTCAATAGATAGTTTTAATCAAAGTTTATTTTCAGCATCTAAAATATATTTAATTCATTCTTCATCCATATTTGATAGCCTAAACAGTCAGAATTATTGTGTAGCTTGGCACTTGCTAACTAAATTCCTCATGGGATGATACTGTAACACCCCTCACCCTTCTACAATGTAGCCGAGCAAGGAGTGCCACACGGTGTGTCGGAGCACCTGATCTTATCTGATTTCATTACAGTTCTTGATATATTTATTAAAAAAATGGTTTAGGCACTAATGTTATTTATTAAATCTGACTAGTGTAGTAAATATCACATATTTTCCATATTCACAATTTCAATCTCATTCATATTCAGAATCAACTCATATATCAAGATGTTCAATTCCATTGAGTAACATAGTTTGTCAACTAATGACATAAGTTCACAGTTTACATATTATACAAATTAATTACATCACAAACTTACTCAATGCAATTTCTTAATTTGAATTACAATATAAGAAATAATTAAAATATAGAAAATACATTATATGCTTAATGTGAGCCCTATCTACATGCATTGCTGAGGATGTGACAACCTTGAACTCTTCTAACACTTCTGCAGATCTGAACTCCAAAAATCTCAGTCAACTATTTACTAGTTTTACCTTCAGTACTTGCGCGAGGAAACAATTCCATCGCGCTAAGCATTTCTGCTTAGTGGTGCAATAATACAACAATGAAATAATATATACAAATAAAGAAAGAAATAAATCATAATTCGGATACTCAGGAATCAATTTAATTTTGGTATGGTATTTCTAGTATCAACTATCTTATATGCTAGTTTGATCTTCTTTGGAAGTACTAAGTTATAACCTTTCAGTAATAATACCTAGTATACAAATTATTCTAACTGTATTGTATTTTAAGTCTCTATGGTTCTGCAAATTATATTTTTGTTATGTTTCTATTGCTAATCTCTTTTACTCATTTCATTCAATACTTAATTTAATTGTACTGAAATTTCATTATACTTAACTTAACTTAACTACCTGAATTGAATAATGTTTTAATTGATCGCCAAGTAACCAATACTAGACGATTTGTAACACCCCTAAGTTGGTGAGTGCGTTCTCGCTCCGGTGACTGTTGTCCTGGACAAATTAGGATGCCTAGAACTGCATTTCAATATGAGTGAGGAGACATAAAATAATGAAATACAAGAAAAGAAAACAAAGGAAAAATCATAGCAAAGAAATGTAACCGAGTAAGTGAGCCGAAACCTAGCGATGGTGATCATGACCGAGGTCACTACAGGACCGTTGACTAACCCCTGATCATGGGAACCCCTGAAAATATTTTTGGACATAAATAGACCCTTATTGAAGTATAAATATCATTAGAAAGATCAAAGAAAAATTAAATAATTAGTACAAAGAAAAGTGAGAAATCGAAAACAGTACAAAATGTTACAGAAAAATTGGGAAAGCTAATTATCAGGGGCATTATGGTCAATTGACATCCCGAATTGTCTTTTGACCTAAATGTCCATTAAAAATAAATAGTATTACACTTAGAAAATGAAATGAAAAATTAATTTGATGGTACCTAAAATAAATAGTGGAAATAATGGGTTAAATGTGGATTAATTGAAAGTTAACTTATAATATGTTTTAATTTTAGTTAGTGGACCACTATAGGATTAATTTATCATTGAAATATGGCTGATATGGTCCACTCACCATCTGAAATTCCATCTTCCTCAAAATTCTCTCAAATGGCCGAATTGAAGAAACCTTGAAACTCCATTGACGTTTTTCTTTGAGCTTCATTTCCTCTCTCCATTTCAACTCCATTCTCTTAGGTTCTTTCATGAAAAATGGTCTACACACCACAAGGAAGATATTGATACTAATTTTGAGAAGTTTGGTGAAGGTTTAGCAAGTTACAAATAAAGTTAACAAGGACTCAGCAAAAGGGAAAGAAATACTGAGTCAAGACCAGAGACAACATCGAGGTTTGTGCACAACAACTGTTTCTTTTGAATTATTTTCAATGGAAATAAATATTGATTATTTGTATATCATTATTTTAAATTGTGGAAATGTGTTTGAGGAATATTTATTGATTGAAAAATATTGTGAATAGTTTGAAACTGTGAAAAATGGTTTGAATGACATTGATGGATACTTATTGATTAAAAAGCATTAGAAATGGTTTGAAACCACAGCTATCATGTATATTGATTGTATTCCTCTCTAGCTTGTCTAGTGGGATGAATTGAATTCCCTCTCTGGGTCAAGTGTTGAGGTGTGTGCTGTTGAGGACTTAATAGAATGAGTACTCATATTTTTGCTAGCTAGCCATGTTATTCCTCATTAGTCATCGACTTTTGGGATGAATTGAATACCTCATTAGCCATCGGCTTTGGGATGAATTGAATTATGGATCATGATTAAGCTGTGTGTGATTTATTGATGTGTATTGTGAGATTGTGAAATGGATTTAAACTCTCATTGACATATACTGTCTTTTGAATTCATTCCTGATCTGACTTATTGAAAATTATTGTGATATTGAGAAAAGTAGTTTAAATTCTTGTTTAAAATTATTGCCTTGAATTGAATTATGATTTTAAGTAACCACTATTTACATGACTTATGAATGGTGATTTAAATTGGATTTGGTTAATGTTGTGCACCATCGAGACATTGTCTCAAATGATAGCTTTTATTGCCGCCGCAGTAGAGAGATAGACAGTGGTAGACTAGGTCGTATATACATCCAAATGAGGGATTACCTCGTGTATTGAGTATACCGCTTTTGCTTTTGTAATCAGAATGTATGACATCGTATGTACATATTGTATTTGGTTTTGAGCAGTTGTAAATTAAATTAAATTGTACTTGAAGTTGTAAATTAATTATGAGTGTTTTGGATTGTAAAAGTTGTATTATATTTCCTTATCTCAGACTTTGAAAAATTTCTATGGAATTGAGTTGATGAATTGTTGTGTTGAGAAATGTATTGAAGTTGAGATTTGGAAAATTATAGAAGTGCTTTTACTGGTTTTCAAGAACTGCTTTATCCAAAATACGATGGCACCTTGCCAAAATTTTCTGTAAATTCCAAATAAATCAAATGAGTTAGTTGTTTCACCTCGTTCACCAAAGTTTTTAACACTGTAAATAGTGCTCACCACCGTAAAAGAAGTAAGAAAAGTTTTTAAAATCCCTTGTAGTGTATTTAATGGGTTATCAGTAGACGGAGTTGGTAATTCATTAGGTATACTACGGGATCATGTTATGCCTTACAGAGGGGTAAGGTGTGACATGTTTTAGTGGTATCAGAGCAAAGTTTTTAAATTCTGTTTTCACCTGTTATTTGAATGTTCTTTTCAGATAGTACAACCGCTCAATATCATTGTTTGATACATACAAGACATTACAAGATAAATATGCACTAACGAGAGTGAATATTCTGTGTTATTGTTCAGAAAGCTAAGATCCTCGCATTGAATATGGAAGAGGGTGATCGTTCAATCGATCACTATTGAGGTCGAGGTGCAAGGATGCCCCACTGCACAAAATGTCATGGTTCAAGAAGACTACCGCAGATCGCAGCTTTCCTCGCCAGTCGCCGCGTGAGATGGTCGCAATATTCCAACAAATGGTCGTAATGCACCTACTCAAGTCCCAATTCGCACACTGGTACAACCACGATTTCCTACGAGACAAGATGATAAATTGATGAAGTATGGGGCTACAGAGTTCAAGGGGATAGATCCTCTAGAAGTCGAACAATGGTTAGAGAGGATGGATAGGGTGTTCAAGAAACTTCATTGTACAGAGGAGCTCAGACTTGAATACTCAAGATCCTTACTACAAGGGATGCTTATGATCCGTGGAAAACCATTCCCCACAACCGTAGAACTCGCAGTTCTTGACTGAATGACTTCCTCGTGGAATTGCAGTAAATACATCCCCGATGCCTATGTAGACCAGAACCGTAAGAATTCTTAAGTTTGAAACAGAGGGGCGATCGTTGGTTGAGTATGAAAGAGAATTTTCCCGCTTTAGCCATTATGCGTTGAGTCTACTCTCTACCAAAGCAGGAGAGATGCAAGAGGTTTGAAACCGGCTTGAAGCCCAGATCAGTACAAGTGCTCGCTTCAAACACACTAACTTCTCTCGAACTTGTTTCTCAAGCCCTAGAGTTGGAAAGAGTTGAGTTTGAGATTACTCCGAGAAGAAGAGGCCGAGAAGACAGAGAAAGAGGGAAAATCAAGAGATCGTAGTTCCAAAGTGGTCATACCGAAAGAGGAAGAACTATGGGGACATGGCAGAGGTGGCAAGAAATTTGGTAGGGGAAGACATTCTGGACAGACCTCCCTATCCGGTCACAGAGTACCGTAAGTTCCTATCCTCCCGCCAATGTGAAACTTGTGGAAAGAATCATGGTGGAATCTGCTACAAGGCTATTGGAGCTGTTATAACTGTGGAGGCACCTGACACTTGCCAAGGACTGCACTGAGTCGCAGAGTTGGACCACCTCCTACTACCGCAGAAGGGTCGCCCAGAGCCCCGTCACCGTAAGCTCACAACCACCTAGCAGAGGTAGAGGCAGGGTAGAGGTAACCCAACAGCAGCCAGTGGCACAAAGAAACAATCGAGCAAGACAAATGCTCGAGAGTCTATGCCATGAGACAGAGAGAAGAGGCAGAGACATCCGATGTTGTGGCTGGTACCTTCTCAACTTTTAACCGTAATGTATTTGTGCTATTTGATCCGGTTCTACCCATTCTTATGTGAGTGCTAGCATCATTGATTGCATTCTGTTCCATGTACAAAAATGGACTTTGAGGTGCTAGTAACAAGTCCGCTAGGACAGAGGTCAGTTAATAGGATGTATAGAGATTGCCCTTTGGTGATCCAAGGACACACTTTCCGTCTGATTTCATTAAAATGCCCTTCGAGATTATGATATCATCTTGGGCATGGATTGGTTAGCTAGCATCATGCCATGATCGATCTGTAGACTCAAGACACCACTTTTGGTCTCCTCAAGATGCTGATGTGGTGATACATGGGGAGAGGCAAATATTGCCATCCAACATCATTTCACCGCACTAGCCGTAAAAATGATCGTAAAAGGGTGTGAAGCATACTTGGCACATGTGGTAGACACCCAAGTGGGGAGTCCAAAGATTGAAGGACATCCCTACAGCATATGACTTTCCGCACGTGTTTCGATGAATTGCCGTGATTACCTCCGGAAGAGAAGTGCGCTTTGAAATTAATGTTCTCGCTCGTGTGGATCCAATCTCCATAACGCCATACGTAATGGCACCAGCAGAGTTGAAGGAGTCAAGATACGCTTACAAGAATTACTTGAAAAGGGCTTCATCCGCCCTAGTGTGTCACCTTGGGAGCACCGGTGTTGTTTGTTAAGAAGAAGGATGGTACTCTCCGCTTATGCATTGACTACTGTGCATTGAATAGGGTGACAATAAAGAACAGATATCCATTGCCTCGCATTGATGATCCGTCGATCGCTTGAAGGTGCAGCAGATTCTCCAAAATTGATTTGCGATCCGTTATCATCGTTGAAGGTGCAAGAGCAGTAGTATTCCAAAATCGCCGTAACTCGATATGGCCACTATGAGTTTCTAGTAATGCCATTCGGTTGACAAATGCTCCACCGCTTTTATGGATCCGATGAACACTATCTTCGCACCATATCTTGATCAATTTGTGGTGGTGTTTATTGATGACATTTTGATATACTCGAGGAGTGCAGAGGAGCATGATAGACATCTCATGGATTGTATCGCAGACTTTAAGGGAGAAACCGACGCCAAATTATCGAAATGTGAATTTTGGTCAAGGAAATCTCCTTTTGGGACATGTTGTGTTAGCCAAGGGATCAAGGTAGATTCCAGAAGGTAGAAGCTATCCTTAATTGGAAACCGCCAGAACATCACGTAAATTCGCAGCTTCGGCTTAGCCGGATATTACCGTCGGTTTGTGAAGGGATTTTCTATGTTATCTTCTCCACCACCAAGCCGCTTTAAAGATGTAAAATTTCAGTGGACTGATAAATGTAAGCAGAGTAATGATGAGTTGAAGAGGTGCTTAATCAAGCTCAGTTCTCACTTTACCTACTCCGGTAAAGAATACGCTTATAGTGATGCTTCTCACAATGGGTTAGGCCGTACCGATGCAAGATCTAATGTCATTGCTTATGCATCACGCCACCAAAACCGCATGAGAGGAACTACCCAACACATGATCCGAGTTAGCAACTATTGTTTTTGCTCAAGATCCGAGACACTATCTGTATGGAGAGAAATGCTACATCTTCACGCATCACAAGAGCTTAAAGTTCTTAGGTACCCAGCATGAAGTGAATTTGAGTCAGAGGAGATGGCTAGAACTCATTAAAGATTATGATGGCTTAATAGACTATCAGCCAGGAAAAGCAAATGTTGTGGCTGACGCCTTAAGTCGCAAGACTATGGCAAGTCTCAGAGTTTCTCCTTTGTCCATGGTATATGAATTGAAAGCACAAAGATGCCGCTTTAGAGGTTGATGATGAGGGATGCATAAGAGTTGCATGGCATGTACAAAGGTTGATTGATCGATCGTAATGGCTGCAGAGTGATGAAAATATCGGCTGGCCGAAGAAGTTCACAGGCAAGAAACCCGAATTCTCCGTGAGAGATGATGGTTTATTGCTACATCGTAAGCGTAATGTGCGCTCCTAGTGATGTGGAACTGAGATGCATCATTATGAAGGAAGCACATGAGTCTCCATTTGCTATGCACTCGTGGAACTAAAATGTACAGAGGGTCAAAGAGCATTACCGTGGATGGGCATGAAAAGAGATATAGCTGAATTCGTTTCAAATGCCTAACTTGTCGCAAGTAAAGGCGTAACATCAAGTTCCACCGGTTTGTTACATCCTTTGTCGCACTGCAGTGGAAATGGGAACGGATAACTATGGATTTTGTTACAGACTTCCAAGGACACAGAGTAGTCATGATGTAGTATGGGTTATAGTTGATGATTGACTAAGTCCGCTCACTTTTTGCCACTGATGGACTATAGCTGGAAAGATTGGCGGATTGTACATATATGAGATTGTAAACCGCATGGAGTGCCAAGAGTAGCAATTGTGTCCACAGAGATCCTAGGTTCACTTCTAGATTCTCGGGTAGTCTTCAGAGAGCCCTAGAACTAGATTGAACTTCAAGACAAAGATTCCACCCATGCATGATGGCCACCTAAGAGGGTTATTCAGATATTGGAGGATATGCTACTGCTTGTGTGATTGAATTTGAAGGTAGTTGGGATACACACTTGCCTTTGATTGAGTTTGCTTATAACAACAAACTACCAATCAAGCATAGGATGCCTCCATATGAAGCTTTGTATGGCGTGAAGTGCGTAACTCCCTTATGTTGGGATGAAGTAGGTGAAAGGAAGATGATTGGGCTGTAAATTGTCCAAATAGACAGAGGAAAAGATCAGATTGATCGAGATAGGCTCAAGGTCGCATCGCATCAGCCAAAAGTCCTATGTTGATCTCAAGAGAAGAGATATTGAGTATGCAAGGTGATAAGGTATTCTCAAAGTTTCTCCTTGGAAGAGGATTATGAGATTTGGCAGAAGGGGAAACCGAGTCCTCGTTTTCATCGGACCATATGAAGTTCGGAAAGAGTGGGTCCCTTGGCATACCGGTTGGCATTACCTCCAGAGCTAGCAAGGATACATGTGTCTTCCATGTGTCCATGTTAAGGAGGTACATATCGCACCCATCTCATGTACTATCACTGAAGAGATTGAAGTAAATCCAGACCTCTCATATGAGGAAGAACCCATAAAAATTCCGCTTATGAGGTGAAACAATTGAGGAACAAACAGATACACTGGTTAAAGTGTCAGTGGAACCATCATTCAGCCAGAAGCAACTTGGGAACGTGAAGAGGATATGAGGAGACAAGACCCACAAATTGCTCGTAGACTAATGCTGTGTAAAATTTCGAGACGAAATTTATTTAAGGGGGAGAATTGTAACACCCTAAGTTCGGTGCGTGCTCTATCGCCCGGTGACTGTGTTGTCCTGACACTAGGATGCCTAGAACCGCACTTCAATATGAGTGAGGAGACATAAAATAATGAAATACAAGAAAAGAAAAACAAAGGAAAAATCATAGCAAAGAAATGTAACCGAGTAAGTGAGCGAAACCTAGCGATGGGTGATCAGACGGAGGTCACGCGTGGACCGTTGACTAACTCGGATCATGGAACCCCGAAAATATTTTTGGACATAAATAGACCCTTATTGAAGTATAAATATCATTAGAAAGATCAAAGAAAAATTAAATAAATAGTACAAAGAAAATTGAGAAATCGAAAAACATAAAAAATACGTTGTTACCGAAAAATCGGGAAAGTAATCCGAACAGGGGCATTATGGTCAATTGACATCCCGAATTGTCTTTTGACCTAAATGTCCATTAAAAATAAATAGTATTACACTTAGAAAATGAAATGAAAAATTAATTTGATGGTACCTAAAATAAATAGTGGAAATAATGGGTTAAATGTGGATTAATTGAAAGTTAACTTATAATATGTTTTAATTTTAGTTAGTGGACCACTATAGGATTAATTTATCATTGAAATATGGCTGATATGGTCCACTCACCATCTGAAATTCCATCTTCCTCAAAATTCTCTCAAATGGCCGAATTGAAGAAACCTTGAAACTCCATTGACGTTTTTCTTTGAGCTTCATTTCCTCTCTCCATTTCAACTCCATTCTCTTAGGTTCTTTCATGAAAAATGGTCTACACACCACAAGGAAGATATTGATACTAATTTTGAGAAGTTTGGTGAAGGTTTAGCAAGTTACAAATAAAGTTAACAAGGACTCAGCAAAAGGGAAAGAAATACTGAGTCAAGACCAGGAGACAGTCATCAGAGGTTTGTGCACAACAACTGTTTCTTTTGAATTATTTTCAATGGAAATAAATATTGATTATTTGTATATCATTATTTTAAATTGTGGAAATGTGTTTGAGGAATATTTATTGATTGAAAAATATTGTGAATAGTTTGAAATCGTGAAAATGGTTTGAATGACATTGATGGATACTTATTGATTAAAAAGCATTAGAAATGGTTTGAAACCACATATCATGTATATTGATTGTATTCCTCTCTAGCTTGTCTAGTGGGATGAATTGAATTCCCTCTCCGTGAAGTGTTGAGGTGTGTGCTCGTTGAGGACGAATAGAATGAGTACTCATATTTTTGCTAGCTAGCCATGTTATTCCTCATTAGTCATCGACTTTTGGGATGAATTGAATACCTCATTAGCCATCGGCTTTTGGGATGAATTGAATTATGGATCATGATTAAGCTGTGTGATTTATTGATGTGTATTGTGAGATTGTGAAATGGATTTAAACTCTCATTGACATATACATCTTTTGAATTCAAACTGATCCGACTTATGGAAAATTATTGTGATATTGAGAAATGGAGTTTAAATTCTTGTTGAAAATTATTGTCTTGAATTTAATTATGATTTTAAGTATCCACTATTTACATGACTTATGAATTGTGATTTAAATTGGATTTGGTTAATGTTGTGCACCATCGAGACATTGTCTCAAATGATAGCTTTTATTGGCCGCAGTAGAGAGATAGACAGGGCCAGACTAGGTCGCATATACATCCAAATGAGGGATTACCCGTGTATTGAGTATACCGCTTTTGCTTTTTGTACTTGTAATGTATGACATCGTATGTACATATTGTATTTGGTTTTGAGCTTGTAAATTAAATTAAATTCTACTTGAAGTTGTAAATTAATTATGAGTGTTTTGGATTGTAAAAGTTGTATTATATTTCCTTATCTCAGACTTTGAAAAATTTCTATGGAATTGAGTTGATGAATTGTTGTGTTGAGAAATGTATTGAAGTTGAGATTTGGAAAATAATAGAATTGCTTTTACTGTGTTTTCTCAAGAACTGCTTTATCCAAAATACGATGGCACCTTGCCAAAATTTTTACGTAAATTCCAAATAAATCAAATGAGTTAGTTGTTTCACCTCAGTTCACCAAAGTTTTTAACACTGTAAATAGTGCTCACCATCGTAAAAGAAGTAAGAAAAGTTTTTAAAATCCCTTGTAGTGTATTTAATGGGTTATCAGTAGACGGAGTTGGTAATTCATTAGGTATACTACGGGATCATGTTATGCCTTACAGAGGGGTAAGGTGTGACACGATTGGACTGGATAACGGGTCGTTGGCACTGGACACCGCGGTGCCTCGGGCCGTCATACCATGGGACGCAGAACGTCTACCATGTATGCGATCGATGGCTAAAAGCCATGATATCACATAATCGGGCATAAAAGCCATGAAATCGGGCATAAAAGCCATGAATACGCATAAAGCCATGAATACAGCATAAAGCCTTTCGCAAGATCGCTAAAACAATACCCTATTGGCATGCCAAACTATCCAAACCAATCTTGTTAGGTATACTAGGGCATTTGATACTTTAAAATATTAATATATTGTGCTTTATGACTTCATTATTTCATGATAAATTTCAATCATAATTCATACATTCATTTGATCATTTATATGATCACAATTCATATCAATTATCCTTTTATACCATTGTACTCAAAATACTTCTCCTCTTTACAATAATGAGAACTAATGTCTCATTCATACATTTATATGGTTTATTTATCCATTCATTATGTTATTCATATTGATCCCAATTCTAAACAATGGTTCACATGTACCATTGTATTCAAAACATTTTTCCTTTCTCATTTATACATTCAAGAGTCTACTTATGTAATTACAAATTTTATATTTCAAGTTGAGTTACTAATATTTTATGATTTCCATTTGTGATGGGCATATATGCCCTAACTATCTATTCACATCAATTAGGTGACTTATTTTTCATGTTTCAAGTAACACATGAATATTTCATGGATTTCAAAATTATGGCCTAAATTTCTTTCTAACAATTTTGACTAGGATGCATAGTCCATATTTGTCATACAATTCTAAGCATTTAAGCTTAGAATTGGTTCTAGGTCTTCATCTTAATTTACTAATCATTTTGATTACTATTCACCTTACTAGTCAACCAAAATGTTGACCTTTTTATACTTAATGAATATATTAATTCTTATTACACCAAGATCCCACATTTTGAGTTTTACATTTGCTAGTATTAATTGCCAATTGCAATTTAAAGTCCCCTAGATGCATTTCTAATTTCAAATTTTGAATTTCAAGTTTTGGTGTCACTATTCATTTCATTAGTCAACTAAAATGTTGACTTTTGCATAAACAATAGGTACATTGGTTTTAATACTCCCAACATACCACATTTTGTATTCAAAACTTGTTGGTTTTGGTCACTTTCTCAAAGCTTAGGTCATTTTGGCAAAATTGCCAATTTTTGGTTTTGGTGACACTATTCACCTCATTGGTCAACAAAAATGTTGACTTTTGCATAGAAATAATGTACATTGACTTTGGCACTTCAAACATACCACATTTTTCATTTAAAACTTGTTGGCATTAAGCATTAATACCATTTCTAAGCTTAAACCAAGAGAAGCAAAATTTTCAATTTTGCTAACTCAATTTTACTACTCCATTGGGAACTATTGCAGTAGGAATTTGAGAAAATGGTAAACATGAAAGTTGTTCCTTATTTTGTCTAGTTGAATTTCCTTTTTTGAATCACTCCATTTGGAGTTTTGTAGCTCAAGTTATGGCCAAAATAAGTTTACTGCTCACGTAATCGCTCATGCTGCACTTTTGGGTTTTGGCAGATTTTGGTCCAACTTTGGTCAGTAATTTGATCAAGTTAAGTTCATAATTTGGTCTAACTTTCTTCATATGAAATGTTCTACTATGCCTTAGGTTTTCATCGGTTTAAGAATCGCCTAAATCCGAGTTTTCTAGAGAGAGTTATAGCCATCCAAACATTACTGCTCAAATGAAAATCTGCAGAATTGCAGGTTTGAACAGTAAATGTGACTGCCATTTGGGTTAGGTTCTGGTCATAATTTTGGGTAGGTTTCTTCATGAAAGTTATTTGTCTATGTCTTAACTTGTTGCTCTAAAAATTTCAGGTCAATTGACCAAATCTACAGTGAGTTATGTTGCAGGGTGTCCGGATTGGGGCCAAGTTTTGGTCCACTTGATTTGGTCTTTTGGGCATGGTTTCTTCAGCAAAAATGTGTCATTATAAGCCTAGTTTCATGTCCAATTGGCCAAACACCGATTGGACCTACACAGCCAAAGTTATGGCAGTGCAAGTGGACTGAATTTTCAGTCCCTCTGCTGCACTAACAAGGCAGCCTACACATTCACTTGGCTATACTATTTTTCAGTCCAATTCATGGTCAACATACCTAAAATGGTCACTAATTGACCCTTATAATGTTCTTTCACAATTCCATAAGCTAAATCCAAGTTTCACTTCTCAAAACCCTAATGTCCAATTTAAATTATCCATAAACCTCAATTAGCACACTAATTCAACATCCATGCATATTCATACCTTAAACATCATTTCTATCCATTCTAAATTCATTAAAACAATCAACCTCATCCTTCCTTAGGGCTGCCAAAAATTAAAGATGCCCTAACACATATAACTTACTTCAAACTCTTACAAATTCTTAACTTGAAATGATGCTTTAACAAGGATTAAAGGAGTGAGAGTGAAAGGATAGCACTAACCTCACTTTAACCTCTTGTAGGGCAGATTTCTTCAAGCTAAAACTTCACTTTCCTTCCTTTTCTAGGCTGCCAAAAGCTTTGTCTAGGTGTGGGATTAATTTTTGATGAAGAGACTTATGGGTTTTAGTGAGTGGATGAAGAGAAAATCAAGTTCAAAGCTTGATAAAATGGTGGAGGGAGAGGGAGAGATTCACGTCCAAATGAAGAAGAAGAGCCAGAAATTTTATGTCTTCATTTGTGATTTTTTCTTTTAATTTGGCTTATTAGGTTGTGATTGGTGGAAGTTCTCCAAATGACATCATGTGATGTCATATTTAGGTTTTTCTTTCATTTTCTTTTCTTCTTTTCTCTACTCATTTTCACATTAATTTTTAGTAATATTTATTCATATTTTATGTCATATTAATTATTTACTCAACTTGACAAGTCGGCTAAAAATCACCTCGGAAGTCGAAATGACCAAAATGCCCTCCGTTTGGCTTAACGGGTCAAAATTGTCTGTACCGATTGAAAAATTTTTTTAAGTATTTTCTTGGCATTCTAATGCCATAGGAACCTCAATGACCCTTCTTCTGAGTCCCAAAATTATTTTATAATTTTTCCCCAGTGTCTAGGCTCCTCGTCATGAGAACCGCAACTTACCTCTAGTTACCCATCGCTTGGGCACCGCTCTTTTGACTTAACTGTATTTTATTTCTAAAATTTTTACCAAATTTTTCTCATTAATATTTGAGTTAATTATGGTCCTCACTTTGATTTGAATATTTTTTCGACGTTCTGTCGTCCGACCGACACCGGCCATCTAATAAGATCGTATGCGAATTGCTACCGGGAGGATGTTACACCATGGGGAGCTCCAGTACTGTTTATGAAAAAGAAGGATGGGGCTTTGAGATTATGCATCGATTACCGGCAGTTGAATAAAGTGACTGTGAAGAACAAATATCCCGTTGCCTAGTATTGACGATCTGTTTGATTAGTTGAAGGGAGCATGAGTATTTTCTAAAATTGATCTCAGATCAGGGTATCATCAGTTGAGTGTGAAGAATGCAGATGTGCCAAAGACTGCATTCAGGACCCGGTATAGGCATTATGAGTTTCTGGTGATGCCCTTTGGCTTAACAAATGCACCAATAGCATTCATGGACCTTATGAACCGTATCTTCCATCCATACCTAGATCAGTTCGTAGTGGTCTTTGTTAATGATATTTTGGTGTATTCCAAGACCAGGGAAGAACATGATGAACATTTGAGGATTGTTCTGCAAACCCTGAGAGAAAAGAAGCTGTATGCTAAGTTGTCACAGTGTGATTTCTGGTTAAATGAAATTGCATTCCTTGGACACATAGTGTCAGCTGATGAGATTAGAGTGGATCCCAAGAAAATAGAAGTAGTGATGGAATGGAAGCCTCCCAGGAATACAACTGAGGTTAGAAGTTTCTTGGGGCTAGCTAGGTATTACAGAAGATTTGTGGAGGGATTTTCCTTAATAGCTGCTCCAATGACCAAATTGTTACACAAGAATGTCAGATTTGACTAGAATGACAAGTGTCAAACTAGTTTTGAGAAGTTGAAGGCTATGTTAACAGAGGCACCAGTGTTAACACAGCCAGTGTCAGGAAAGGACTTTGTGGTCTACAGTGATGCCTCTCATAATGGGTTAGGTATGTATTGATGCAAAGGGGAAGGTGGTCGCTATGCTTCCAGCACTAAGGCCACATGAACATTACCCTACCCATGATCTAGAGCTTGCAGGAATTATCTTCAGATCAAGACATGGAGGCACTACTTATATGGTGAAAAGTGCTACATTTACACGCACCACAAAAGTTTAAAATATTTGCCAACCCGTATGAGCTCAACCTTAGACACAGGCGATGGATTGAGTTCCTGAAGGACTATGATTGTGTAATTGACTATCATCCTGGGAAGGCAAATGTAGTTGCTTATGCTTTGAGCAGAAAATCCATCACAGCTTTGAGATCATTGAATGCCCGTCTATCCTTGGCTCGAGATTGAGCTATTTTGGTGAGTTGCAGTGAGTGAGGCCAAACCCTCGCTAAGCAGATTTTAAATGGGCAGAAGGTAGATGAGAAGCTAAAGGCTATTATGAGAAAAATCCTAAAAGGGAAAGAAATTGACCATGAAGTGAAAACAGATGGGTGTCTGTACTACAAAGGAAGATTATGTGTACCAGATGATGGGGAATTGAAGGCCAGTATTCTTAAAGAGGCACACACCAGTGTGTATGCTATTCACCCAGGAAGTACGAAAATGTATCATGATTTGAATCTTGATATTGGTGGCTGTATGAAGAAGGACATAGGACTATGTGACTAAATGCTTGACATGTCGCAAGTCAAGGCAGAACATCAAGTTCCATCGGGTTTGCTACAGCCTATACACATACCTGAATGGAAATGGGATCGGGTCACCATGGATTTTGTAAGTGGTCTACCTCTCACCCAGAAGAAGCATGATGCAGTATGGGCAATAGTAGATAGATTGACGGTCAAGACACTTTCTCGCCATTAGACCGACTACTCACCGGAGAAGTTAGCGCACTGTATCGCTGAGATAGTTAGACTGCATGGAATCCCACTTTCCATCATATCTGATCGAGACCCAAGGTTTACATCGAGATTTTGGAAGAAGTTGCATGAATCCTTGGGTACACAACTCCACTTCAGCACAGCTTTCCATCCTCAGACGGATGGCCAATCAGAAAGAGTAATCCAGGTAAATAATTAAAACCAATTGAACTAGTACAAATATTGAAATGAAATGATAATAATAACATGAAATATATGTCAAGTCCTTGAGGATATGCTGAGGAGTTGTGTCATTGAGTTTGAGGGAAGTTGGGATAGATACCTTCCACTGGCAGAATTTGCATACAATAATAGCTACCAAGCCAGCATCCAAATGGCCCTGTATAAAGCACTGTATGGGAGGAAATATAGAACTCTAGTGTGCTGGACTGAATTGGGTGAAGATAAACTGGTAGGGCTAGACCTGGTGAAATAGACTGAGGAGAAAGTAAAACTAATCAAAGCCAATCTGAAGGTTGCCTCAGACAGATAGAAATCTTATGCCGACCTAAAGAGGAAAGAAATAGAATATGCGGTTGGCGATAAAGTGTTCCTCAAGGTGTCACCATGGAAAAAGGTATTGAGGTTTGGAAGAAAAGGTAAGTTAAGCCCTACGTTCATTGGCCCATATGAAGTCATAGAACGTGTGGGTCCAGTGGCCTATAGGCTAGCTTTACCACCAAAGCTGGATAAGATCCACAATGTGTTCCACGTATCTATGCTAAGGGGGGAGAATTGTAACACCCCAAAGTTCGATAGTGCGCTCACGCTCTGGTGACCAAGGTCGTCGGACAGCTAGGATGCCTAGAACCACACTTCAATATGGGTGAGGAGACATAAAATAATGAAATACAAGAAAAGGAAATACAAGAAAAACAAAGGAAAAATCATAGCAAAGAAATGTAACCAAGTTAAGCGAGCCGAAAAACCTAGCGATGGTGATCAGACTGAAGTCACTACGTGGACCGTTGACTAGCCCCGGATCATGGGAACCTTGGAAAACATTTTAGGACATAAATAGAACCTTATTGAAGTATAAATCTCATTAGAAAGATTAAAGAAAAATTAAATAATTAGTACAAAGAAAAGTGAGAAATCGAAAAATGCATAAAATACTGCTTATCAAAAATCTGAATGCAACCCGAACAGGCATTATGGTCATTCGACATCCCAAGTATCTTTTGACCTAAATGTCCATTAAAAATAAATAGTATTACACTTAGAAAATAAAATGAAAAATTAAATTGGTGGTACCTAAAATAAATAGTGGAAATAATGGGTTAAATGTGGAATAAATGGGAATTTGGCTTATTATATTGTTAAATGGGTGAGTGGTCCACTAATGAATAAATTAAACATGTAATGGGGCAGGTGTAAGTCAAAATGCCATCTGAAATTCCATCTCCTCAAATCCTCTCAAATGGCCGAATTGAAGAACCCTTGAAATCTCCATGAACGCTTTCTTTGAGCTTGATTTCCTCCTCCATTTCAACTCCATTCACTTAGGTTCTTTCATGAAAATGGTCTACACACCACAAGGAAGATATTGATACCAATTTTGAGAAGTTTGGTGAAGGTTTAGCAATTTACAATTAAAGGTAAGTTTGCATTTTTGAGAAGTTCTTTGTTAAAGTTTATGTTTATGTTATGGGTGTTAGTTTGGTGGAGGAAAATTTTGAGTTTGAAGGGTTATTATTGTTTCCATTTTGGACAGCCATGGGGTCACGTTTTTGATGATTTAATATGCATATAATTGATGAGAAATAATGTTGATCATGGTGATTTAGTAACCTAGTGATTTACTTCATGTTTATATGGTGATTTATGCACTTGAATGGGAAATTGTATATTGGTACGGCAATGGGATGTTGAAGAATGGTTTGTGGCAGCTTGTGGACACTTGAGTGATGGTGTATATTGAAGGAAGTGTGGGCAGAATATTGACCTAGAAGGATTGATGATATGTATGTAAATTAATGTTGTAAAGTGTATGTAAGGTTTGTAATGTTTAGGTGTGTTTGTAATGGTAATTAGAAATTGTAATTGTGAATGATATTTGGTGTGTTGAGGGTGATTGGAATCTGCCCAAAATAATGCTTATGTAATGTAGAAAATGTTTTTGGTAATGTGCCAAAACAGTTTGGTAGGGTATGGAAGTAAACCTTGCAAGGTAAATAATGTGTTTGAAGTTGGGGTGTGAAATGCATATTGAGGGCAGTGTATGTTTTAGTCTATAACCTTGAATGTGTAACCTCAATTGGTATGAGACCAATTTGAGGTGAAACTAGGCACAAAATGTGCCAACTTTCATTGAGAAACCATGCCAAAATTCTGCTTGCAAGGTGACCTAAAAAAATGACCAATTCGGATTAGGTGCAATTAGGACCTGAAAAATGACCAATTGGGCAGCAGTGAGTGTTTAGGCCATAACTCACTCAAACCAGGTCCAATTGACCTGAAATTTTGACCAAGAATAGTTAAGACCCATACCTACAAGTCTTATGAAGACACCAAAGCCCAGAAATGACCATAAGCAAGTCAAACAACTTGCACAAGTTCGGGTCCAAAAACTGGCCGAACCAGAGTTGACCAAATTGACCAAAAATTGACCTAATTGGTACCATTTGACCAGCAATAGTGTAATGACCATAACTCGGTCTACTTAACTCGGATTGACCTGAAATTTTGCACCGAGGTCCATAAGACCTAAATCTACAAGTTTGTAGTTTCGACCGAGACACGAAACCGAGGGAACTAGATCGTCCGGTTAGGTCAAACCAGTGTCCCGGAATCCAGTAATTTGCATTAAAATGCACTAAGCAAGGAAATGACTTTGGTAAAACGTACCAAACCTAAAACCCTATCGAATGTGACATATTAACGACACTAAAACCTAATTTACCTAAAACGCAACGAGGGTCGGTATATTAGGTGATTAAATGAATAATTGAGTTCAGTGTACTATTTACCAAACGCCATCGATAGAGACAAATTAATTTAGTAATTAAACACTTCAAATTGTGTTTCTCACTAACAAGGACTCAAAGAAAAGGGAAAGAAATAATCGAGTCAAGACCAGAGACAAATATCGAGGTTTGTGCACAACGGCTATTGCTTTTGAATTTTTCAATTGAAATAAATATTGAATATTTGTATATTATTGTTTTAAATTGTGTTTGTGCACAACAATCAAGCTTTCTTTTGAATTATTTTCAATGGAAATAAATATTGACTATTTGCATATCATTGTTTTAAATTGTGGAAATGTGTTTGGTGAACACTTATTGATTGAAAAACATTGTGAATGGTTTGAAACTGTGAAAAATTGTTTGAATGATATTGATGGAAACTTATTGATTGAAAAGCACTGTAAATGGTTTTTGTGGAAATTGAAGTTAATTATGAATTGGGTTGCCATTTTATGAATGAAACTATGAGTTTGAAAATTTATTGGATTCTCACGAATCATTTGAATAAAATGTTTGGAATTGATTTTGTGTTCACACTTAGCATGACAAAGATCGTATCATTCATTCTCCATTTATGGAGTTGTGATCGTTTATTTCCTTCTCCATTTATGGAGTCGTGATCGTTTATTTTTCCCTCTCTGGTTTACCAGTTGAGGTGATCGGATGAGTACTCATTATATAGCTAGCTCCCCTTCCTCATTGATTTCGATTATTGAGGTTGTGATTGCTTTGTCGTGGTGTACAACGCGGCATTGATCGGAAAATTGTGTCATGACTTAAGTTGTGAATGAATTGGCAACACTGTATTCTTAAATTATTCTACTAAATTGCATTATTATGTATTATGAGATTGTGAAATTGATTTAAACTCTTGTTGACATATACGCCTATTGAATTCAACCATGATCTGACTTATTGAAAATTATTGTGATATTGACAAATGGAGTTTAAATTCTTGTTGACATTTATTGTCTTGAATTTAACTATGATTTTAAGTATCCACTATTTACATGACTTATGAATTGTGATTTGAAATTGTATTTGGTAAATGTTGTGCACCATCGAGACATTGTCTCAAATGATAGCTTTTATTGCCGCCGCAGTAGAGAGTCAGACAGTATGCAGACTAGGCCGCATATACCTCCAAATGAGAGATTTCCTGTATAATGAGTATACCAATATTTTGCATTTTGTAATCAGAATGTATGACATCGTATGTACATATTGTTTTGGTTTTGAGCAGTTGTAAATTAAATTGTACATTGAAGTTGTAAAATAATTATGAGTTGTTTTGGATTGTAAAAGCTATATTATATTTCCTTATCTCAGACTTTGAAAAGTTTCTATGGAATTGAGTTGATAAATTGTTGTGTTGAGAAATGTAATGGAGTTGAGATTTGGAAATATATTGAAGTGTGCTATTTACAGGTTTTCTGAATAACTGTTTTGTCCAAAATACAAATGGCACTCTGCCAAAATTTTTACAGAAATTCCAGATAAACCAAAAGAGTTAGTTGTTTCACTTCAGTTCACCAAAGTTTTTAACACACCTGTAAATAGTGCTCACCACTGTAAAAGAAATAAGAAAAGTTTTTAAAATCCCTTGTAGTGTATTTAATGGGTTATCAGTAGACGGAGTTGGTAATTCATTAGGTATACTACGGGATCATGTTATGCCTTACAGAGGGGTAGGGTGTGACATGTTTTAGTGGTATCAGAGCAAAGTTTTTAAATTCTGTTTTCACCTGTTGTTTGAATGTTCTTTCTCCATAGTACAACTGCTCAATATCATTGTTTGATACATACAGTACATTACAGTATAAATATGCACTAACGAGAGTGAATATCCTTGTGTTATTGTTCAGGAAAGCTAAAATCCTCGCATTGAATATGGAAGAGGGTGATCGCTCAATGATCACCTATTGAGGCCGAGGTGCAAGGGGATGCCCTGTGCCTACAAAATGTTAGTGGTTCAAAGAAGACCACCGCAGCACTGCAGCTTTCGCTCATAGCTCACAGATGGCTGCAATATTCCAACAAATGGCTGGTAACGCGCCTACTCAAGTCCCAATACAGACACCAGTGGTACAACCACAGTCTCCTACAAGGCAGTATGACAAATTGATGAAGTATGGGGCTACAGAGTTTAAGGGGACAGTAGATCCTCTAGAAGCTGAACAGTGGTTAGAGAGGATGGATAGGGTGTTCAAGAAACTTCATTGTACAGAGGAGCTTAGACTTGAATACTCAGTATCCTTACTACAGGGAGATGCTTATGATCGTGGAAAACCATTCCCACACCTGCAGAGCCTGCAGCTAACATGGAATGACTTCTCGGGAATTCAAAGTAAATATGTCCTCGATGCCTATGTAGACCGTAAGTCGCAAGAATTTTTAAGTCTGAAACAGGGGAACAGATCAGTGGCTGAGTATGAAAGAGAATTCTCCCGCCTTAGCCACTATGCAGTAAATTTGCTTGCTACCAGCAGGGAGAGATGCAAGAGGTTTGAAACTGGCTTGAAGCCCAGTATCAGAGTACAAGTGCTCGGCTTCAAACACACTATGTTCTCTGAACTTGTTTCTCAATCCCTAGCGTTGTAAAGAGTTGAGTTTGAGACTGTTCCAGAGAAAAAGAGATCGAGAAGACAGATGAAGAGGGAAAGTCAAGAGAACAGAGTTCCAAAGTGGTCCCACCGAAAGAGGAAGAACTATGAGGGACACAACAGAGGTGGCAAGAAGTCCGGTAGGGAGGACATTCAGACAAAACCTCCTTTATCCGGGTCAAGATAGTACCGGAGGTGCCTACCATTCCCGCCAATGTGAAAATTGTGGAAGATATCATGGTGGGATATGCTATAAGGCTATTGGAGCCTGTTATAACTGTGGAGGCATAGGACACTTTGCCAAGGACTGCACCAAAGAGTCGCAGAGTTGGACCACCTCCTACTACCGCAGTATGGGCCTGCAGCCCTGTCACCAGAGGTTCACAACCACCCAGCAGAGGTAGAGGCAGGGGTAGAGGTAACCCAGCAGGCAGCCAAGGCACAGTAAAACATTCAGAGCAAGATAGTGCTCCAGTCAGAGTCTATGCCATGAGACAGAGAGAAGTGGCCGAGACATCTGATGTCGTGGCTGGTACCTTCTCAACTTTTAACCAAGATGTGTTTGTGTTAATCGATCTGGGTTCTACCCATTCTTATGTGTGTGCTAGCATCATTGATTGCATTGTCGCCCATGTACAAAAATGGATTTTGAGGTGCTAGTAACAAGTCATATATGACAGGAGTTCGGTGAAATAAATTTTGATGCATTTGTGACTAGTCCTTTAGGATAAGGATTGTGATAACAAGTGAAATTAGTTTTGGAAGAGTTTATCGGCGAAAAGTATTTGCTGACACACCATAAAATTATAAGCTAATTGGCGAGCCTACTTAATGTAAGGCAAGAGGACGTAAAAATAAGTTACAGAAATAGAATTGCTCTAGATGAAAACAGATGTTACTGTTAGTAATTGTTAATGGATATTGTAATCAGAATAAGTTCTGATATCGTTGAATTCAAAAGGATAAAAGATAGGAAAGTTTGATCTATTGAGTAAGTCGCAGATTTCAAGATTAACTTGAGATTATTGTGTAGAGCTACGCATCACCCGATAGTATACCTAGATGAGAATAGTTGCCAACCAGATCTGCTTTTGTTTAGTTATGCCGTGACGTAATTTAATTGTTAGAAATAAGTTTGAAAATCCTACTTAGGATCTAAAACTCAAAAGTTAGAATATCGAAAGGTTACGTTCAAGATAAAAGGAAGTAAGTTATAGAATATTGACAAATAAAAAGAGTTACTAAGTAGAGATTTGAACAGCTTGATTCATATGTAACAAAGAAATATTACGAATGTGAGGAAGACTATGGATTAGAATGGTCGAGGACCAATGACTGATGAATGATTCTAACATGACCTCAAGGGTCATTCAAGAAGCAACGTGAACCAAATATTAGACAAAGATAATAGTAAGAGGAGATTGGTGTTATCCAAACAAATCAAACATTGTATTAGATTGTTAAAAGTCTTATACAAATTTGAAGAAAAGAAGATTATACGATCATATAGAAAGGGAAAATAAGCGTATGACTATTGTAAGATGGTTATTGGGTAAAATTTCGCGGACGAAATTTATTTAAGGGGGAGAATTGTAACACCCCAAAGTTCGATAGTGCGCTCACGCTTCCGGTGACTGTTGTCCTGACAAATAGGATGCCTAGAACCACACTTCAATATGGGTGAGGAGACATAAAATAATGAAATACAAGAAAAGGAAATACAAGAAAAACAAAGGAAAATCATAGCAAAGAAATGTAACCAAGTTAAGCGAGCCGAAAACCTAGCGATGGGTGATCAGACCTGAAGTCACTACGTGGACCGTTGACTAGCCCCGGATCATGGAACCTTGGAAAACATTTTAGGACATAAATAGAACCTTATTGAAGTATAAATCTCATTAGAAAGATTAAAGAAAAATTAAATAATTAGTACAAAGAAAAGTGAGAAATCGAAAACAGACAAAATACTTGCTTATCAAAAATCTGAATGCAACCCGAACAGGCATTATGGTCATTTGACATCCCGAAGTATCTTTTGACCTAAATGTCCATTAAAAATAAATAGTATTACACTTAGAAAATAAAATGAAAAATTAAATTGGTGGTACCTAAAATAAATAGTGGAAATAATGGGTTAAATGTGGAATAAATGGGAATTTGGCTTATTATATTGTTAAATGGGTGAGTGGTCCACTAATGAATAAATTAAACATGTAATGGGGCAGGTGTAAGTCAAAAATGCCATCTGAAATTCCATCTCCTCAAATCCTCTCAAATGGCCGAATTGAAGAACCCTTGAAATCTCCATGAACGCTTTCTTTGAGCTTGATTTCCTCCTCCATTTCAACTCCATTCACTTAGGTTCTTTCATGAAAAATGGTCTACACACCACAAGGAAGATATTGATACCAATTTTGAGAAGTTTGGTGAAGGTTTAGCAATTTACAATTAAAGGTAAGTTTGCATTTTTGAGAAGTTCTTTGTTAAAGTTTATGTTTATGTTATGGGTGTTAGTTTGGTGGAGGAAAATTTTGAGTTTGAAGGGTTATTATTGTTTCCATTTTGGACAGCCATGGGGTCACGTTTTTGATGATTTAATATGCATATAATTGATGAGAAATAATGTTGATCATGGTGATTTAGTAACCTAGTGATTTACTTCATGTTTATATGGTGATTTATGCACTTGAATGGGAAATTGTATATTGGTACGGCAATGGGATGTTGAAGAATGGTTTGTGGCAGCTTGTGGACACTTGAGTGATGGTGTATATTGAAGGAAGTGTGGGCAGAATATTGACCTAGAAGGATTGATGATATGTATGTAAATTAATGTTGTAAAGTGTATGTAAGGTTTGTAATGTTTAGGTGTGTTTGTAATGGTAATTAGAAATTGTAATTGTGAATGATATTTGGTGTGTTGAGGGTGATTGTAATCTTCCCAAAATAATGCTTATGTAATGTAGAAAATGTTTTTGGTAATGTGCCAAAACAGTTTGGTAGGGTATGGAAGTAAACCTTGCAAGGTAAATAATGTGTTTGAAGTTGGGGTGTGAAATGCATATTGAGGGCAGTGTATGTTTTAGTCTATAACCTTGAATGTGTAACCTCAATTGGTATGAGACTAATTTGAGGTGAAACTAGGCACAAAATGTGCCAACTTTCATTGAGAAACCATGCCAAAATTCTGCTTGCAAGGTGACCTAAATTAATGACCATGTCGGATTAGGTGCAATTAGGACCTGAAAATTTGTCGAATTGGTCAGCAGTGAGTGTTTTGGCCATAACTCACTAAAACCAGGTCCAATTGACGTGTAATTTTGACCAAGAATAGTTAAGACCCATACCTACAAGTCTTATGAAGACACCAAAGCCCAGAAATGACCATAAGCAAGTCAAACAACTTGCACAAGTTCGGGTCCAAAACTGGCTGAACCAGAGTTGACCAAATTGACCAAAAATTGACCTAATTGGTACCATTTGACCAGCAATAGTGTAATGACCATAACTCGGTCTACTTAACTCGGATTGACCTGAAATTTTGCACCGCGGTCCATAAGACCTAAATCTACAAGTTTGTAGTTTCGACCGAGACCGAAACCGAGGGAACTAGATCGTCCGGTTAGGTCAAACCAGTGTCCCTATCCAGTAATTTGCATTAAAATGCACTAAGCAAGGAAATGACTTTGGTAAAACGTACCAAACCTAAAACCCTATCGAATGTGACATATTAACGACACTAAAACCTAATTTACCTAAAACGCAACGAGGGTCGGTATATTAGGTGATTAAATGAATAATTGAGTTCAAGTGTATTATTTACCAAACGCCATCGATAGAGACAGTTTAATTTAGTACTGAAACACTTCAAATTGTGTTTCTCAGCTAACAAGGACTCAGCAAAAGGGAAAGAAATACTGAGTCAAGACCAGGAGACAAATATCAGAGGTTTGTGCACAACGGCTATTGCTTTTGAATTTTTCAATTGAAATAAATATTGAATATTTGTATATTATTGTTTTAAATTGTGTTTGTGCACAACAATCGCTTTCTTTTGAATTATTTTCAATGGAAATAAATATTGACTATTTGTATATCATTGTTTTAAATTGTGGAAATGTGTTTGGTGAACACTTATTGATTGAAAAACATTGTGAATGGTTTGAAATCGTGGAAAATTGTTTGAATGATAATGATGGAAACTTATTGATTGAAAAGCACTGTAAATGGTTTTTGTGGAAATTGAAGTTAATTATGAATTGGGTTGCCATTTTATGAATGAAACTATGAGTTTGAAAATTTATTGGATTCTCACGAATCATTTGAATAAAATGTTTGGAATTGATTTTGTGTTCACACTTAGCATGACAGTATCGTATCATTCCTTCTCCATTTATGGAGTTGTGATCGTTTATTTCCTTCTCCATTTATGGAGTCGTGATCGTTTATTTTTAACTCTCTTGTTTACCGCTTGAGGTGATCGGATGAGTACTCATTATATAGCTAGCTCCCTTCCTCATTGATTTCGATTATTGAGGTTGTGATTGCTTTGTCGTGGTGTACAACGCGGCATTGATCGGAAAATTGTGTCATGACTTAAGTTGTGAATGAATTGGCAACACTGTATTCTTAAATTATTCTACTAAATTGCGTTATTATGTATTATGAGATTGTGAAATTGATTTAAACTCTTGTTGACATATACGCTCATTGAATTCAACCATGATCTGACTTATTGAAAATTATTGTGATATTGACAAATGGAGTTTAAATTCTTGTTGACATTTATTGTCTTGAATTTAACTATGATTTTAAGTATCCACTATTTACATGACTTATGAATTGTGATTTGAAATTGTATTTGGTAAATGTTGTGCACCACTGAGACATTGTCTCAGCGATAGCTTTTTATTGCTGTCGCAGGTAGAGAGTCAGACAGGGCAGCAGACTAGGCTGCATATACCTCCAGCGAGAGATTTCCTGGTATAATGAGTATACCAATATTTTGCATTTTGTAATCAGAATGTATGACATCAGATGTACATATTGTTTTGGTTTTGAGCAGTTGTAAATTAAATTGTACATTGAAGTTGTAAAATAATTATGAGTTGTTTTGGATTGTAAAAGCTATATTATATTTCCTTATCTCAGACTTTGAAAAGTTTCTATGGAATTGAGTTGATAAATTGTTGTGTTGAGAAATGTACTGGAGTTGAGATTTGGAAATATATTGAAGTGTGCTTTTTACAGGTTTTCTGAAGAACTGTTTTGTCCAAAATACAAATGGCACTCTGCCAAAATTTTTACAGAAATTCCAGATAAACCAAAAGAGTTAGTTGTTTCACTTCAGTTCACCAAAGTTTTTAACACACCTGTAAATAGTGCTCACCACTGTAAAAGAAATAAGAAAAGTTTTTAAAATCCCTTGTAGTGTATTTAATGGGTTATCAGTAGACGGAGTTGGTAATTCATTAGGTATACTACGGGATCATGTTATGCCTTACAGAGGGGTAGGGTGTGACATGTTTTAGTGGTATCAGAGCAAAGTTTTTAAATTCTGTTTTCACCTGTTGTTTGAATGTTCTTTCTCCATAGTACAACTGCTCAATATCATTGTTTGATACATACAGTACATTACAGTATAAATATGCACTAACGAGAGTGAATATCCTTGTGTTATTGTTCAGGAAAGCTAAAATCCTCGCATTGAATATGGAAGAGGGTGATCGCTCAATGATCACCATTGAGGTCGAGGTGCAAGGATGCCCTGTGCCTACAAAATGTTAGTGGTTCAAAAGACACCCCTGCAGACTGCAGCTTTCTCGCTCAGTTAGCTCAGCAGATGGCTGCAATATTCCAACAAATGGCTGGTAACGCGCCTACTCAAGTCCCAATACAGACACCAGTGGTACAACCACAGTCTCCTACAAGGCAGTATGACAAATTGATGAAGTATGGGGCTACAGAGTTTAAGGGGACAGTAGATCCTCTAGAAGCTGAACAGTGGTTAGAGAGGATGGATAGGGTGTTCAAGAAACTTCATTGTACAGAGGAGCTTAGACTTGAATACTCAGTATCCTTACTACAGGGAGATGCTTATGACTGGTGGAAAACCATTCCCCACAGTCTGGTAGAGCCTGCAGTGCTAACATGGAATGACTTCCTCAGGGAATTCAGGCAGAAATATGTCCCTGATGCCTATGTAGACCGTAAGTCGCAAGAATTTTTAAGTCTGAAACAGGGGAACAGATCAGTGGCTGAGTATGAAAGAGAATTCTCCCGCCTTAGCCACTATGCAGTAAATTTGCTTGCTACCAGCAGGGAGAGATGCAAGAGGTTTGAAACGGCTCAAGCCCAGACGTGAGTACAAGTGCTCGGCTTCAAACACACTAACTTCTCTGAACTTGTTTCTCAAGCCCTAGAGTTGGAAAGAGTTGAGTTTGAGACTGCTCCTGAGAAAAAGAGATCAGAGAAGACAGATGAAGAGGGAAAGTCAGTAGAACAGAGTTCCAGTGGTCCCACTGGAAAGAGGAAGAACTATGAGGGACACAGCAGAGGTGACAAGAAGTCTGGTAGGGGAAGACATTCAGACAAAAACCTCCTTTATCCGGGTCAAGATAGTACCTGAGGTTCCTACCATTCCCGCCAATGTGAAAATTGTGGAAGATATCATGGTGGATATGCTATAAGGCTATTGGAGCTGTTATAACCGTGGAGGCATAGGACACTTTGCCAAGGACTGCACTAAGAGTCGCAGAGTTGGACCACCTCCTACTACGCAGAAGGGTCGATTGAGCCCCGTCACCAGAGGTTCACAACCACCCAGAGGTAGAGGCAGGGGTAGAGGTAACCCAAAGAGCCAAGGCACAAGAAACATTCAGAGCAAGATAGTGCTCCAGTCAGAGTATATGCCATGAGACAGAGAGAAGTGGCCGAGACATCTGATGTCGTGGCTGGTACCTTCTCAACTTTTAACCAAGATGTGTTTGTGTTAATCGATCTGGGTTCTACCCATTCTTATGTGTGTGCTAGCATCATTGATTGCATTGTCGCTCATGTACAAAAATGGATTTTGAGGTGCTAGTAACAAGTCCGCTAGGACAGAGGTCGGGGAAATAAATTTTGATGCATTTGTGACTAGTCCTTTAGGATAAGGATTGTGATAACAAGTGAAATTAGTTTTGGAAGAGTTTATCGGCGAAAAGTATTTGCTGACACACCATAAAATTATAAGCTAATTGGCGAGCCTACTTAATGTAAGGCAAGAGGACGTAAAAATAAGTTACAGAAATATAATTGCTCTAGATGAAGGCAGAGATGTTACTGTTAGTAATTGTTAATGGATATTGTAATCAGAATAAGTTCGGATATCAGTGAATTCGAAAAGGATAAAAGATAGGAAAGTTTGATCTATTGAGTAAGTCGCAGATTTCAAGACTAACTTGAGATTATTGTGTAGAGCTACGCATCACCCGATAGTATACCTAGATGAGAATAGTTGCCAACCAGATCTGCTTTTGTTTAGTTATGCCAGGACAGAATTTAATTGTTAGAAATAAGTTTGAAAATCCTACTTAGGGATCTAAAACTCAAAAGTTAGAATATCGAAAGGTTACAGTTCAGTACAAAAGGAAGTAAGTTATAGAATATTAACAAATAAAAAGAGTTACGGAAGTAGAGATTTGAACAGTTGATTCATATGTAACAAAGAAATATTACGAATGTGAGGACGACTATGGCTTAGAATGGTCGAGGACCAATGATCGATGAATGATTCTAACATGACCTCAAGGGTCATTCAAGAAGCAACGTGAACCGAAATATTAGACAGCATAATAGTAAGAGGAGATTGGTGTTATCCAAACAAATCAAACATTGTATTAGATTATTAAAAGACTTATACAAATTTGAAGAAAAGAAGATTATACGATCATATAGAAAGGGGAAAATAAACGTATGACTATTGTAAGATGGCCATTGGGTAAAATTTCGTGGACGAAATTTATTTAAGGGGGGGAGAATTGTAACACCCCAAAGTTCGATAGTGCGTTCTCAGGTGACTAAGTGTCCTGACAAATAGGATGCCTAGAACCACACTTCAATATGGGTGAGGAGACATAAAATAATGAAATACAAGAAAAGGAAATACAAGAAAAACAAAGGAAAAATCATAGCAAAGAAATGTAAACAAGTTAAGCGAGCCGAAAAAACTAGCGATGGTGATCAGACTGGAAGTCACTACGTGGACCGTTGACTAGCCCCGGATCATGGAACCTTAGAAAACATTTTTAGGACATAAATAGAACATTTTTGAAGTATATATCTCATTAGAAAGATTAAAGAAAAATTAAATAATTAGTACAAAGAAAAATGAGAAATCGAAAACAAGACAAAATCCGGTTTACTAAAAATCTGAATGCAAACCGAACAGGGTCATTATGGTCATTCGACATCCCGAAGTATCTTTTGACCTAAATGTCCATTAAAAATAAATAGTATTACACTTAGAAAATAAAATGAAAAATTAAATTGGTGGTACCTAAAATAAATAGTGGAAATAATGGGTTAAATGTGGAATAAATGGGAATTTGGCTTATTATATTGTTAAATGGGTGAGTGGTCCACTAATGAATAAATTAAACATGTAATGGGGCAGGTGTAAGTCAAAAATGCCATCTGAAATTCCATCTCCTCAAATCCTCTCAAATGGCCGAATTGAAGAACCCTTGAAATCTCCATGAACGTTTTCTTTGAGCTTGATTTCCTCCTCCATTTCAACTCCATTCACTTAGGTTCTTTCATGAAAAATGGTCTACACACCACAAGGAAGATATTGATACCAATTTTGAGAAGTTTGGTGAAGGTTTAGCAATTTACAATTAAAGGTAAGTTTGCATTTTTGAGAAGTTCTTTGTTAAAGTTTATGTTTATGTTATGGGTGTTAGTTTGGTGGAGGAAAATTTTGAGTTTGAAGGGTTATTATTGTTTCCATTTTGGACAGCCATGGGGTCACGTTTTTGATGATTTAATATGCATATAATTGATGAGAAATAATGTTGATCATGGTGATTTAGTAACCTAGTGATTTACTTCATGTTTATATGGTGATTTATGCACTTGAATGGGAAATTGTATATTGGTACGGCAATGGGATGTTGAAGAATGGTTTGTGGCAGCTTGTGGACACTTGAGTGATGGTGTATATTGAAGGAAGTGTGGGCAGAATATTGACCTAGAAGGATTGATGATATGTATGTAAATTAATGTTGTAAAGTGTATGTAAGGTTTGTAATGTTTAGGTGTGTTTGTAATGGTAATTAGAAATTGTAATTGTGAATGATATTTGGTGTGTTGAGGGTGATTGAATCTGCCCAAAATAATGCTTATGTAATGTAGAAAATGTTTTTGGTAATGTGCCAAAACAGTTTGGTAGGGTATGGAAGTAAACCTTGCAAGGTAAATAATGTGTTTGAAGTTGGGGTGAAATGCATATTGAGGGCAGTGTATTTTTTTGTCTATAACCTTGAATGTGTAACCTCAATTGGTATGAGACCAATTTGAGGTGAAACTAGGCACAAAATGTGCCAACTTTCATTGAGAAACCATGCCAAAATTCTGCTTGCAAGGTGACCTAAAAAAATGACCAATTCGGATTAGGTGCAATTAGGACCTGAAAAATGACCAATTGGGCAGCAGTGAGTGTTTAGGCCATAACTCACTCAAACCAGGTCCAATTGACCTGAAATTTTGACCAAGAATAGTTAAGACCCATACCTACAAGTCTTATGAAGACACCAAAGCCCAAAAATGACCATAAGCAAGTCAAACAACTTGCACAAGTTCGGGTCCAAAACTGGCTGAACCAGAGTTGACAAAATTGACCAAAAATTGACCTAAATGGTACCATTTGACCAGCAATAGTGTAATGACCATAACTCGGTCTACTTAACTCGGAGTGACCTGAAATTTTGCTCCGAGGTCCATAAGACCTAAATCTACAAGTTTGTAGTTTCGACCGAGACCAAAACCGAGGGAACTAGATCGTCCGGTTAGGTCAAACCAGTGTCCCGTAATCCAGAAATTTGCTTTAAAATGCACTAAGCAAGGAAATGACTTTGGTAAAACGTACCAAACCTAAAACCCTATCGAATGTGACATATTAACGACACTAAAACCTAATTTACCTAAAACGCAACGAGGGTCGGTATATTAGGTGATTAAATGAATAATTGAGTTCAGTGTACTATTTACCAAACGCCATCGATAGAGACAATTTAATTTAGTAATCAAACACTTCAAATTGTGTTTCTCAAATAACAAGGACTCAAAGAAAAGGGAAAGAAATATCGAGTCAAGACCAGAGACAAATATCGAGGTTTGTGCACAACGGCTATTGCTTTTGAATTTTTCAATTGAAATAAATATTGAATATTTGTATATTATTGTTTTAAATTGTGTTTGTGCACAACAAGCTTTCTTTTGAATTATTTTCAATGGAAATAAATATTGACTATTTGCATATCATTGTTTTAAATTGTGGAAATGTGTTTGGTGAACACTTATTGATTGAAAAACATTGTGAATGGTTTGAAACTGTGAAAAATTGTTTGAATGATATTGATGGAAACTTATTGATTGAAAAGCACTGTAAATGGTTTTTGTGGAAATTGAAGTTAATTATGAATTGGGTTGCCATTTTATGAATGAAACTATGAGTTTGAAAATTTATTGGATTCTCACGAATCATTTGAATAAAATGTTTGGAATTGATTTTGTGTTCACACTTAGCATGACAGTATCGTATCATTCCTTCTCCATTTATGGAGTTGTGATCGTTTATTTCCTTCTCCATTTATGGAGTCGTGATCGTTTATTTTTCCCTCTCTGGTTTACCAGTTGAGGTGATCGGATGAGTACTCATTATATAGCTAGCTCCCCTTCCTCATTGATTTCGATTATTGAGGTTGTGATTGCTTTGTCGTGGTGTACAACGCGGCATTGATCGGAAAATTGTGTCATGACTTAAGTTGTGAATGAATTGGCAACACTGTATTCTTAAATTATTCTACTAAATTGCGTTATTATGTATTATGAGATTGTGAAATTGATTTAAACTCTTGTTGACATATACTGTCTATTGAATTCAACCATGATCTGACTTATTGAAAATTATTGTGATATTGACAAATGGAGTTTAAATTCTTGTTGACATTTATTGTCTTGAATTTAACTATGATTTTAAGTATCCACTATTTACATGACTTATGAATTGTGATTTGAAATTGTATTTGGTAAATGTTGTGCACCACTGAGACATTGTCTCAGCGATAGCTTTTTATTGCCGCCGCAGTAGAGAGTCGACAGTAGCAGACTAGGCCGCATATACCTCAATGAGAGATTTCTGGTATAATGAGTATACCAATATTTTGCATTTTGTATCAGAATGTATGACATCGTATGTACATATTGTTTTGGTTTTGAGCATTGTAAATTAAATTGTACATAGAAGTTGAAAAATAATTATGAGTTGTTTTGGATTGTAAAAGCTATATTATATTTCCTTATCTCAGACTTTGAAAAGTTTCTATGGAATTGAGTTGATAAATTGTTGTGTTGAGAAATGTACTGGAGTTGAGATTTGGAAATATATTGAAGTGTGCTTTTTACAGGTTTTCTGAAGAACTGTTTTGTCCAAAATACAAATGGCACTCTGCCAAAATTTTTACAAAAATTCCAGATAAACCAAAAGAGTTAGTTGTTTCACTTCAGTTCACCAAAGTTTTTAACACACCTGTAAATAGTGATCACCATCAGAAAAGAAATAAGAAAAGTTTTTAAAATCCCTTGTAGTGTATTTAATGGGTTATCAGTAGACGGAGTTGGTAATTCATTAGGTATACTACGGGATCATGTTATGCCTTACAGAGGGGTAGGGTGTGACATGTTTTAGTGGTATCAGAGCAAAGTTTTTAAATTCTGTTTTCACCTGTTGTTTGAATGTTCTTTCTCCATAGTACAACTGCTCAATATCATTGTTTGATACATACAGTACATTACAGTATAAATATGCACTAACGAGAGTGAATATCCTTGTGTTATTGTTCAGGAAAGCTAAAATCCTCGCATTGAATATGGAAGAGGGTGATCGTTCAGTCGATCAGTCTATTGAGGCTGAGGTGCAAGGGGATGCCCCAGGCCTACAAAATGTTAGTGGTTCAAAGACCGACCACTGCAGCATCGCAGATTTCTCGCTCATAGCTCGCCAGATGGTCGCAATATTCCAACAAATGGCTGGTAACGCGCCTACTCAAGTCCCAATACAGACACCAGTGGTACAACCACAGTCTCCTACAAGGCAGTATGACAAATTGATGAAGTATGGGGCTACAGAGTTTAAGGGGACAGTAGATCCTCTAGAAGCTGAACAGTGGTTAGAGAGGATGGATAGGGTGTTCAAGAAACTTCATTGTACAGAGGAGCTTAGACTTGAATACTCAGTATCCTTACTACAGGGAGATGCTTATGACTGGTGGAAAACCATTCCCCACAGTCTGGTAGAGCCTGCAGTGCTAACATGGAATGACTTCCTCAGGGAATTCAGGCAGAAATATGTCCCTGATGCCTATGTAGACCAGAAGCTGCAAGAATTTTTAAGTCTGAAACAGGGGAACAGATCAGTGGCTGAGTATGAAAGAGAATTCTCCCGCCTTAGCCACTATGCAGTAAATTTGCTTGCTACCAGCAGGGAGAGATGCAAGAGGTTTGAAACTGGCTTGAAGCCCAGTATCAGAGTACAAGTGCTCGGCTTCAAACACACTAACTTCTCTGAACTTGTTTCTCAAGCCCTAGAGTTGGAAAGAGTTGAGTTTGAGACTACTCCTGAGAAAAAGAGATCAGAGAAGACAGATGAAGAGGGAAAGTCAGTAGAACAGAGTTCCAGTGGTCCTACTGGAAAGAGGAAGAACTATGAGGGACACAACAGAGGTGGCAAGAAGTCTGGTAGGGGAGGACATTCAGGACAGAAACCTCCTTTATCTGGTCAGCATAGTACCGGAGGTTCCTACCATTCCCGCCAATGTGAAAATTGTGGAAGATATCATGGTGGGATATGCTATAAGGCTATTGGAGCCTGTTATAACTGTGGAGGCATAGGACACTTTGCCAAGGACTGCACCAGTAGTCGCAGAGTTGGACCACCTCCTACTACTGCAGAAGGGTCAGTTCAGAGCCCTGTCACCAGAAGTTCACAGCCACCCAGCAGAGGTAGAGGCAGGGGTAGAGGTAACCCAGCAGGCAGCCAAGGCACAGTAAAACATTCAGAGCAAGATAGTGCTCCAGTCAGAGTCTATGCCATGAGACAGAGAGAAGTGGCCGAGACATCTGATGTCGTGGCTGGTACCTTCTCAACTTTTAACCAAGATGTGTTTGTGTTAATCGATCTGGGTTCTACCCATTCTTATGTGTGTGCTAGCATCATTGATTGCATTGCTCCAGGTACAAAAATGGATTTTGAGGTGCTAGTAACAAGTCCGCTAGGACAGGAGGTCAGGGAAATAAATTTTGATGCATTAGTGACTAGTCCTTTAGGATAAGGATTGTGATAACAAGTGAAATTAGTTTTGGAAGAGTTTATCGGCGAAAAGTATTTGCTGACACACCATAAAATTATAAGCTAATTGGCGAGCCTACTTAATGTAAGGCAAGAGGACGTAAAAATAAGTTACAGAAATATAATTGCTCTAGATGAAGGCAGAGATGTTACTGTTAGTAATTGTTAATGGATATTGTAATCAGAATAAGTTCGGATATCAGTGAATTCGAAAAGGATAAAAGATAGGAAAGTTTGATCTATTGAGTAAGCTGCAGATTTCAGTACTAACTTGAGATTATTGTGTAGAGCTACGCATCACCCGATAGTATACCTAGATGAGAATAGTTGCCAACGGATCTGCTTTTGTTTAGTTATGCCAGACGTAATTTAATTGTTAGAAATAAGTTTGAAAATCCTACTTAGGGATCTAAAACTCAAAAGTTAGAATATCGAAAGGTTACAGTTCAGTACAAAAGGAAGTAAGTTATAGAATATTAACAAATAAAAAGAGTTACGGAAGTAGAGATTTGAACAGTTGATTCATATGTAACAAAGAAATATTACGAATGTGAGGAAGACTATGGATTAGAATGGTCAGAGGACCAATGACTGATGAATGATTCTAACATGACCTCAAGGGTCATTCAAGAAGCAACGTGAACCGAAATATTAGACAGCATAATAGTAAGAGGAGATTGGTGTTATCCAAACAAATCAAACATTGTATTAGATTATTAAAAGACTTATACAAATTTGAAGAAAAGAAGATTATACGATCATATAGAAAGGGGAAAATAAACGTATGACTATTGTAAGATGGCCATTGGGTAAAATTTCGTGGACGAAATTTATTTAAGGGGGGGAGAATTGTAACACCCCAAAGTTCGATAGTGCGTTCTGCTGCTCCGGTGACCAGTGCTGCCCGGACAGCTAGGATGCCTAGAACCACACTTCAATATGGGTGAGGAGACATAAAATAATGAAATACAAGAAAAGGAAATACAAGAAAAACAAAGGAAAAATCATAGCAAAGAAATGTAACCAAGTTAAGCTTAGAAAAACCTAGCGATGGTGATCAGACGGAAGTCACGGCGTGGACCGTTGTCTAGCCCTGGACTTCGTTGAACCTTGGAAAACATTTTTAGGACATAAATAGAACATTATTGAAGTATAAATCTCATTAGAAAGATTAAAGAAAAATTAAATACTTAGTACTAAGAAAAGTGAGAAATCGAAAATGCAGACAAAATACTTGCTTATCAAAAATCTGAATGCAACCCGAACAGGGGCATTATGGTCATTCGACATCCCGAAGTATCTTTTGACCTAAATGTCCATTAAAAATAAATAGTATTACACTTAGAAAATAAAATGAAAAATTAAATTGGTGGTACCTAAAATAAATAGTGGAAATAATGGGTTAAATGTGGAATAAATGGGAATTTGGCTTATTATATTGTTAAATGGGTGAGTGGTCCACTAATGAATAAATTAAACATGTAATGGGGCAGGTGTAAGTCAAAAATGCCATCTGAAATTCCATCTCCCTCAAATCCTCTCAAATGGCCGAATTGAAGAACCCTTGAAATCTCCATGAACGCGTTTTCTTTGAGCTTGATTTCCTCCCTCCATTTCAACTCCATTCACTTAGGTTCTTTCATGAAAAATGGTCTACACACCACAAGGAAGATATTGATACCAATTTTGAGAAGTTTGGTGAAGGTTTAGCAATTTACAATTAAAGGTAAGTTTGCATTTTTGAGAAGTTCTTTGTTAAAGTTTATGTTTATGTTATGGGTGTTAGTTTGGTGGAGGAAAATTTTGAGTTTGAAGGGTTATTATTGTTTCCATTTTGGACAGCCATGGGGTCACGTTTTTGATGATTTAATATGCATATAATTGATGAGAAATAATGTTGATCATGGTGATTTAGTAACCTAGTGATTTACTTCATGTTTATATGGTGATTTATGCACTTGAATGGGAAATTGTATATTGGTACGGCAATGGGATGTTGAAGAATGGTTTGTGGCAGCTTGTGGACACTTGAGTGATGGTGTATATTGAAGGAAGTGTGGGCAGAATATTGACCTAGAAGGATTGATGATATGTATGTAAATTAATGTTGTAAAGTGTATGTAAGGTTTGTAATGTTTAGGTGTGTTTGTAATGGTAATTAGAAATTGTAATTGTGAATGATATTTGGTGTGTTGAGGGTGATTGGAATCTGCCCAAAATAATGCTTATGTAATGTAGAAAATGTTTTTGGTAATGTGCCAAAACAGTTTGGTAGGGTATGGAAGTAAACCTTGCAAGGTAAATAATGTGTTTGAAGTTGGGGTGTGAAATGCATATTGAGGGCAGTGTATGTTTTAGTCTATAACCTTGAATGTGTAACCTCAATTGGTATGAGACCAATTTGAGGTGAAACTAGGCACAAAATGTGCCAACTTTCATTGAGAAACCATGCCAAAATTCTGCTTGCAAGGTGACCTAAAAAAATGACCAATTCGGATTAGGTGCAATTAGGACCTGAAAAATGACCAATTGGGCAGCAGTGAGTGTTTAGGCCATAACTCACTCAAACCAGGTCCAATTGACCTGAAATTTTGACCAAGAATAGTTAAGACCCATACCTACAAGTCTTATGAAGACACCAAAGCCCAGAAATGACCATAAGCAAGTCAAACAACTTGCACAAGTTCGGGTCAAAAAACTGGCAGAACCAGAGTTGACCAAATTGACCAAAATTTGACCTAATTGGTACCATTTGACCAGCAATAGTGTAATGACCATAACTCGGTCTACTTAACTCGGATTGACCTGAAATTTTGCACCGAGGTCCATAAGACCTAAATCTACAAGTTTGTAGTTTCGACCGAGACCCGAAAACCGAGGGACCTAGATCGTCCGGTTAGGTCAAACCAGTGTCCCTAATCCAAAGAATTTGCATTAAAATGCACTAAGCAAGGAAATGACTTTGGTAAAACGTACCAAACCTAAAACCCTATCGAATGTGACATATTAACGACACTAAAACCTAATTTACCTAAAACGCAACGAGGGTCGGTATATTAGGTGATTAAATGAATAATTGAGTTCAGTGTACTATTTACCAAACGCCATCGATAGAGACAGTTTAATTTAGTACTGAAACACTTCAAATTGTGTTTCTCAGCTAACAAGGACTCAAAGAAAAGGGAAAGAAATACTGAGTCAAGACCAGGAGACAAATATCAGAGGTTTGTGCACAACGGCTATTGCTTTTGAATTTTTCAATTGAAATAAATATTGAATATTTGTATATTATTGTTTTAAATTGTGTTTGTGCACAACAACTGTTTCTTTTGAATTATTTTCAATGGAAATAAATATTGACTATTTGCATATCATTGTTTTAAATTGTGGAAATGTGTTTGGTGAACACTTATTGATTGAAAAACATTGTGAATGGTTTGAAACTGTGAAAAATTGTTTGAATGATATTGATGGAAACTTATTGATTGAAAAGCACTGTAAATGGTTTTTGTGGAAATTGAAGTTAATTATGAATTGGGTTGCCATTTTATGAATGAAACTATGAGTTTGAAAATTTATTGGATTCTCACGAATCATTTGAATAAAATGTTTGGAATTGATTTTGTGTTCACACTTAGCATGACAGTATCGTATCATTCCTTCTCCATTTATGGAGTTGTGATCGTTTATTTCCTTCTCCATTTATGGAGTCGTGATCGTTTATTTTTCCCTCTCTGGTTTACCAGTTGAGGTGATCGGATGAGTACTCATTATATAGCTAGCTCCCCTTCCTCATTGATTTCGATTATTGAGGTTGTGATTGCTTTGTCGTGGTGTACAACGCGGCATTGATCGGAAAATTGTGTCATGACTTAAGTTGTGAATGAATTGGCAACACTGTATTCTTAAATTATTCTACTAAATTGCGTTATTATGTATTATGAGATTGTGAAATTGATTTAAACTCTTGTTGACATATACTGTCTATTGAATTCAACCATGATCTGACTTATTGAAAATTATTGTGATATTGACAAATGGAGTTTAAATTCTTGTTGACATTTATTGTCTTGAATTTAACTATGATTTTAAGTATCCACTATTTACATGACTTATGAATTGTGATTTGAAATTGTATTTGGTAAATGTTGTGCACCACTGAGACATTGTCTCAGCGATAGCTTTTTATTGCTGTCGCAGGTAGAGAGTCAGACAGGGCAGCAGACTAGGCTGCATATACCTCCAGCGAGAGATTTCCTGGTATAATGAGTATACCAATATTTTGCATTTTGTACTGTAATGTATGACACTGTATGTACATATTGTTTTGGTTTTGAGCAGTTGTAAATTAAATTGTACATTGAAGTTGTAAAATAATTATGAGTTGTTTTGGATTGTAAAAGCTATATTATATTTCCTTATCTCAGACTTTGAAAAGTTTCTATGGAATTGAGTTGATAAATTGTTGTGTTGAGAAATGTACTGGAGTTGAGATTTGGAAATATATTGAAGTGTGCTTTTTACAGGTTTTCTGAAGAACTGTTTTGTCCAAAATACAAATGGCACTCTGCCAAAATTTTTACAGAAATTCCAGATAAACCAAAAGAGTTAGTTGTTTCACTTCAGTTCACCAAAGTTTTTAACACACCTGTAAATAGTGCTCACCACTGTAAAAGAAATAAGAAAAGTTTTTAAAATCCCTTGTAGTGTATTTAATGGGTTATCAGTAGACGGAGTTGGTAATTCATTAGGTATACTACGGGATCATGTTATGCCTTACAGAGGGGTAGGGTGTGACATGTTTTAGTGGTATCAGAGCAAAGTTTTTAAATTCTGTTTTCACCTGTTGTTTGAATGTTCTTTCTCCATAGTACAACTGCTCAATATCATTGTTTGATACATACAGTACATTACAGTATAAATATGCACTAACGAGAGTGAATATCCTTGTGTTATTGTTCAGGAAAGCTAAAATCCTCGCATTGAATATGGAAGAGGGTGATCGTTCAGTCGATCAGTCTATTGAGGCTGAGGTGCAAGGGGATGCCCCAGGCCTACAAAATGTTAGTGGTTCAAAGAAGACCACCGCAGCATCGCAGCTTTCCGCTCTGTTAGCTCAAAGAGATGGTCGCAATATTCCAACAAATGGTCGTAATGCGCCTACTCAAGTCCCAATACAGCACACCGTGGTACAACCACGCCTCCTACAAGGCAGTATGACAAATTGATGAAGTATGGGGCTACAGAGTTTAAGGGGACAGTAGATCCTCTAGAAGCTGAACAGTGGTTAGAGAGGATGGATAGGGTGTTCAAGAAACTTCATTGTACAGAGGAGCTTAGACTTGAATACTCAGATCCTTACTACAGGAGATGCTTATGACTGGTGGAAAACCATTCCCCACAGTCTGGTAGAGCCTGCAGTGCTAACATGGAATGACTTCCTCAGGGAATTCAGGCAGAAATATGTCCCTGATGCCTATGTAGACCAGAAGCTGCAAGAATTTTTAAGTCTGAAACAGGGGAACAGATCAGTGGCTGAGTATGAAAGAGAATTCTCCCGCTTTAGCCACTATGCAAGAAATTTGCTTGCTACCACAGGAGAGATGCAAGAGGTTTGAAATCGGCTTGAAGCCCAAGACGAGTACAAGTGCTCGGCCAAACACACTAACTTCTCTCGAACTTGTTTCTCAAGCCCTAGAGTTGGAAAGAGTTGAGTTTGAGACTGCTCCCGAGAAAAAGAGATCGAGAAGACAGATGAAGAGGGAAAGTCAAGAGAATGTAGTTCCAGTGGTCCCACTGAAAGAGGAAGAACTATGAGGGACACAACAGAGGTGGCAAGAAGTCCAGTAGGGGAGGACATTCAGACAAAACCTCCTTTATCTGGTCAGCATAGTACCAGAGGTTCCTACCATTCCCGCCAATGTGAAAATTGTGGAAGATATCATGGTGGGATATGCTATAAGGATATTGGAGCCTGTTATAACTGTGGAGGCATAGGACACTTTGCCAAGGATCGCACTCGAGAGTCGCAGAGTTGGACCACCTCCTACTACCGCAGAAGGGTCAGCCTGTGAGCCCGTCACCAGAGGTTCACAACCACCCAGCAGAGGTAGAGGCAGGGTAGAGGTAACCCAAACAGCAGCCAAGGCACAAGAAACATTGAGCAAGATAGTGCTCCGTGAGTATATGCCATGAGACAGAGAGAAGTGGCCGAGACATCCGATGTCGTGGCCGGTACCTTCTCAACTTTTAACCAAGATGTGTTTGTGTTAATCGATCCGGGTTCTACCCATTCTTATGTGTGTGCTAGCATCATTGATTGCATTGTCGCCCAGTACAAAATTGGATTTTGAGGTGCTAGTAACAAGTCCGCTAGGACAGGAGGTCGGGGAAATAAATTTTGATGCATTTGTGACTAGTCCTTTAGGATAAGGATTGTGATAACAAGTGAAATTAGTTTTGGAAGAGTTTATCGGCGAAAAGTATTTGCTGACACACCATAAAATTATAAGCTAATTGGCGAGCCTACTTAATGTAAGGCAAGAGGACGTAAAAATAAGTTACAGAAATAGAATTGCTCTAGATGAAGGCAGAGATGTTACTGTTAGTAATTGTTAATGGATATTGTAATCAGAATAAGTTCGGATATCAGTGAATTCGAAAAGGATAAAAGATAGGAAAGTTTGATCTATTGAGTAAGCTGCAGATTTCAGTACTAACTTGAGATTATTGTGTAGAGCTACGTACTACCCGATAGTATACCTAGATGAGAATAGTTGCCAACGGCATCTGTTTTTTGTTTAGTTATGCCAGGACAGAATTTAATTGTTAGAAATAAGTTTGAAAATCCTACTTAGGGATCTAAAACTCAAAAGTTAGAATATCGAAAGGTTACAGTTCAGTACAAAAGGAAGTAAGTTATAGAATATTGACAAATAAAAAGAGTTACGGAAGTAGAGATTTGAACAGTTGATTCATATGTAACAAAGAAATATTACGAATGTGAGGAAGACTATGGATTAGAATGGTCAGAGGACCAATGACTGATGAATGATTCTAACATGACCTCAAGGGTCATTCAAGAAGCAACGTGAACCGAAATATTAGACAGCATAATAGTAAGAGGAGATTGGTGTTATCCAAACAAATCAAACATTGTATTAGATTATTAAAAGACTTATACAAATTTGAAGAAAAGAAGATTATACGATCATATAGAAAGGGGAAAATAAACGTATGACTATTGTAAGATGGCCATTGGGTAAAATTTCGTGGACGAAATTTATTTAAGGGGGGGAGAATTGTAACACCCCAAAGTTCGATAGTGCGTTCTGCTGCTCCGGTGACCAGTGCTGTCCGGACAGCTAGGATGCCTAGAACCACACTTCAATATGGGTGAGGAGACATAAAATAATGAAATACAAGAAAAGGAAATACAAGAAAAACAAAGGAAAATCATAGCAAAGAAATGTAACCAAGTTAAGCGAGCGAAAACCTGGCGATGGGTGATCAGACGGAAGTCACTAGTGGACCGTTGACTAGCCTCGGATCGCGGGAACCTTGGAAAACATTTTTAGGACATATATATAACGTTATTGTAGTATAATTCTCATTAGAAATTTTAAAGTATAATTAAATAATTATTACAAAAAAAAGTTTGTAATCGAAAATGCACAAAATACTGGTTTCTGAAAAATCGAATGCAACCCAACAGGCATTATGGTCATTCGACATCCCGAAGTATCTTTTGACCTAAATGTCCATTAAAAATAAATAGTATTAAACTTAGAAAATAAAATGAAAAATTAAATTGGTGGTACCTAAAATAAATAGTGGAAATAAAGGGTTAAATTTGGAATAAAATGGAATTTGTCTTATTATATTGTTAAATGGGTGAGAGTTACAATAATTAATAAATTAAACATGTAATGGGGCAGGTGTAAGTCAAAAATGCCATCTGAAATTCCATCTCCTCAAATCCTCTCAAATGGCCGAATTGAAGAACCCTTGAAATCTCCATGAACGTTTTCTTTGAGCTTGATTTCCTCCTCCATTTCAACTCCATTCACTTAGGTTCTTTCATGAAAATGGTCTACACACCACAATGAAGATATTTATACCAATTTTGAGAAGTTTGGTGAATGTTTAGCAATTTACAATTAAAGGTAAGTTTGCATTTTTGAGAAGTTCTTTGTTAAAGTTTATGTTTATGTTATGGGTGTTAGTTTGGTGGAGGAAAATTTTGAGTTTGAAGGGTTATTATTGTTTCCATTTTGGACAGCCATGGGGTCACGTTTTTGATGATTTAATATGCATATAATTGATGAGAAATAATGTTGATCATGGTGATTTAGTAACCTAGTGATTTACTTCATGTTTATATGGTGATTTATGCACTTGAATGGGAAATTGTATATTGGTACGGCAATGGGATGTTGAAGAATGGTTTGTGGCAGCTTGTGGACACTTGAGTGATGGTGTATATTGAAGGAAGTGTGGGCAGAATATTGACCTAGAAGGATTGATGATATGTATGTAAATTAATGTTGTAAAGTGTATGTAAGGTTTGTAATGTTTAGGTGTGTTTGTAATGGTAATTAGAAATTGTAATTGTGAATGATATTTGGTGTGTTGAGGGTGATTGGAATCTGCCCAAAATAATGCTTATGTAATGTAGAAAATGTTTTTGGTAATGTGCCAAAACAGTTTGGTAGGGTATGGAAGTAAACCTTGCAAGGTAAATAATGTGTTTGAAGTTGGGGTGTGAAATGCATATTGAGGGCAGTGTATGTTTTAGTCTATAACCTTGAATGTGTAACCTCAATTGGTATGAGACCAATTTGAGGTGAAACTAGGCACAAAATGTGCCAACTTTCATTGAGAAACCATGCCAAAATTCTGCTTGCAAGGTGACCTAAAAAAATGACCAATTCGGATTAGGTGCAATTAGGACCTGAAAAAATGACCAATTGGGCAGCAGTGAGTGTTTAGGCCATAACTCACTCAAACCAGGTCCAATTGACCTGAAATTTTGACCAAGAATAGTTAAGACCCATACCTACAAGTCTTATGAAGACACCAAAGCCCAGAAATGACCATAAGCAAGTCAAACAACTTGCACAAGTTCGGGTCCAAAAACTGGCCGAACCAGAGTTGACCAAATTGACCAAAAATTGACCTAATTGGTACCATTTGACCAGCAATAGTGTAATGACCATAACTCGGTCTACTTAACTCGGATTGACCTGAAATTTTGCACCGAGGTCCATAAGACCTAAATCTACAAGTTTGTAGTTTCGACCGAGACCCGAAAACCGAGGGAACTAGATCGTCCGGTTAGGTCAAACCAGTGTCCCGGAATCCAGTAATTTGCATTAAAATGCACTAAGCAAGGAAATGACTTTGGTAAAACGTACCAAACCTAAAACCCTATCGAATGTGACATATTAACGACACTAAAACCTAATTTACCTAAAACGCAACGAGGGTCGGTATATTAGGTGATTAAATGAATAATTGAGTTCAGTGTACTATTTACCAAACGCCATCGATAGAGACAGTTTAATTTAGTAATCTTGAAACACTTCAAATTGTGTTTCTCTAACAAGGACTCAAAGAAAAGGGAAAGAAATCGAGTCAAGACCAGAGACAACTATCAGAGGTTTGTGCACAACTGCTATTGCTTTTGAATTTTTCAA
>NW_026615089.1:0-47295 GCF_030052815.1 Hevea brasiliensis
TGTACAATAATAATTAAAAGAAAAATTGTTCAGTGTATGATAAAACATAAGCATGCTCTTTTTTCTTTTAGGGGACTTGCTTGGTAACCAGATATAAATCAGTTACAGGCTTATCAAGCAGCCCATTAAACACCATTCTTGTGTGTGATGTGAGAAGGCTCAATTGAGTGTAAAGGAAGGTACTTACAAATCCCCATCCACCCTGGTAAATGGTTGCCCAATGATCCCAAATTCACTTTGGTTTGTGAGAAAAAGCTCTACATATGGAAGCTCATCTACTATTGCAGCCACACCACCGTTATTTGGGCCTAGCCTCAATGCTTTTTCATACTCCACTGGGGACTTAAGAGAAACAAGTCTAGAAGGAGGTATATAAAGACTTTCAGATAGGTAGCCATAGGCAAATGACCCTACTTGGTATCCGATAGGCCAATTACTTGCAATCAAGCTTTCAATACCAGTAATGGGTGATGAAAGCTGCTGAACAGTAAGAATAGAAGTCAAACTTGCTGTATAGCTTGCAGTTATGACCATCAATAAGAAAAGCCATATTACCATCACCATGCGTCCAAGTGGACTTACGGTAGTTTCTTCTGCAATTAAATGATAATACAAACCTTATAAATATGACTTACCTTCCAAGAAATTTCCATTGCATACTACAATAAGAAGGGCTACTAAATGATTGAACAGGCAACAGAAAAACAATGATTGCTTTATATAATTACTTTAATAGGAATGCTCATTATACAGCATTTTCAGTATGCAAAAACAGGATTCTGAACTGAAGTAAAAACTAATAATCTAATTCAAAATAGCTTCAAATCATAATTTTCTGAATGATTTTCTGTAACAGAAAAGTTTTGAAGGGTATATGATATTAACAAAGCAGAGCAGATTTAAAGTTACATGTGCAAGCAATAGGTGATAGGTCTAATTTTCATTTGAACATAGGTGATAGGTCAAATTTTCATTTGAACATTTCAGTTTCCTCTCAAGGGCAACTGGAAGAGTTAGCATGATTACCACTACTTCGGATTTTTAAAAATGAAAGTGATGTCTGAAAATTTAAGTTAAGAATGAGATTACAGCAATAGGCTTTTGGAAGAAACATGTTTAGGAGCTAGGAGCTCAAAGATAGATTCATATTTTAATATAAAGGGAATAAATTATTAAAGCCAAAGGATCCCTACGATTTGCCTTGAATAGTGTTGAGAAGCTGAACCTGCAAAAAGTAGCAGTTGAATAATGTAAGAAGTTAATTATCGTGGACACATTATCTTTATCCATTGCAACAGTGAACTGGGGGGTAAAGTGGAAGGAAGATTTTAAAAAGACTTCACGTAAATATTGACAAACGTACATGAACATTGTCACAATCTGCTTTCTAGGAGGACCCCTGAAATCATCATTAACTCGATGTTCAAGAACCCAAATAACCACGGCAATCATTACAAAAGATGCTGCTGTGACACACCACATCTCCACGGTGAATGGTTTAAGAAACACCCAAGCACTTGATTTTGAATTCCTGACTGGAGCCACAATGACAAGACCAGTAGCAGCATAAGGCTGAGAAAAATCCACTATCTTTGTCCGGTTTGTTACAATTGCAATGTCTCCAACAGCTGCATCAAACACCTGAGAACAAAACATTAAAGAATAAACAAGCTTTGCCTAAGTTCTACCTTTAATATATACAAGGTTTACAAACGCAGCATTCAGGGTAGACCCATCACGGCATGGATCTCAACCGGACCAAGATCTACATGATATATTTTCCATAAACCTCTGCTGTTTTTTTCCTCACAAGGGTGAAGATAAAATTTAATCATACAGATAGATAAGGCATATTCAAGTAATAACGCATTTATAAGATACATGGAGACATTTTGGTATTAATGATTTTCCAGGCATGCCTGGGAGCAGTAACTCCAGAGTTTCTGCATGTTTTCCATTTATTGCCAGATTGTGCTCACCCCAGAGGCCTTGCATAAATTTTGTATTTGCTTTTGCTCTCACCAATAATGAAAGGCAATATTATTTACTTACATCTGCTGCCACCATCCGTATGAGCTCATTATAATTGGGATTGAACCGACCATTCCCAAAAAGCTCAAACCTGTAAGGTACGTCATAAGGAACTAGTTTCCTTGCTTCAAGGAACACATCTATACAATATCCCTCGATTTTGTGGCTCTTGTTTACTTTGGTAGCAAAATCAACAAAACTAGCTCTGTATGGCACTCCAATTCTCAATGGTCTTTCATTGTCAGCAATTACCCAACCACGTGGCCTTTCAATCTTTCCACCAGGCCAAGTAATCTTTTGAAGCTTCTGATCCACACGAGAACTGTTAGTTTGATCCCCTTGGTGAGTCTCTGGAGGTAAAAGTGAGAAACCTGAGACATTAGACCAATAACCAACTATATGAATGGACACATGCTCAATATTAATGACATCATAACCACCACTCTCAATGTTCTGGTCATGATTAAATTGAATGTGACCACTTAAACCAGTGAAGTTCGTCTGCAATATTTTGTTACGTAGATTACTTCCATTGTTAAAGACTTTGAGCTGGTCCAGCCGTAATTCTGATGTTTTCATGCCATTTAGCTTGTCATTGGAAGAAAATGTAATATTCCTGAATTCATAAATGAACCTATCAATTGCATAAGCAACTGCCCAAACTGTATCATAGGCCTGAAGCCCATAGGTATTCAGCTCAGAACTTGCAGAACCCTTCTGCTGCATTACTCTCCATCGAGACAGAAAAGATTTCTTCTCGCTAGACTCTGGAATATGTTGACGAAGCCCAACCACTCCTTGAAGAGCACCAAGTGAAGTTTGATTCATCTGAGAGAATGAATCTATTGTAGTTGAAAGCCAATCTGTTGCAAGCCAAACATAATTGTCATTCATCATTTGAAGTTTTTGGACACTGGTAAAGATTCTCAATCTGGGGTCTGGATTAACATGAACAACATAAACACGAGGACCAAGCAGTTTGGATTGCTTAAGCAAATCCATTATCTCACTTTCATCAAAATTGACAGACAACTTCATTTTATATATTTTGCCATTTTCTTTCAAGTTGATCATCCAAAGCAGCTACCCCATTCCTCCCAGCATCATCATCCACATATATTGCAATGACCTGTTTCCAACCATAAAAATCAATCAAATCAGCCATGGCAGCCATCTGATTCGAGTCACTTTGTGTGGTTCTCAGAAAAAAGGGGAACTGAAGGGCAGATAGAGTGGGATCAGTAGCAGCATATGAAACAAGGGGCACTTGGAGACCATTTGCAATTTCAGAAATCATATGAGCTATTCCAGAGGATTGCGGACCAATTATGGCCACTACTTGTTTCTCAAGTATCTGAAAAGCTGGCAGAAAAGAGAAAGGTAAAATCAAGATAATGCAAATGAGCAAGAACTTCAATTCTGTGTTTAGAAATCCAATACCAAATTTTGAAACTGAACCCATCATAAAGGACTTTAAGCAGTAAGAACTTAGTAGCTAAAGCCATGGAAAGTAGATTATGGATGCCAAAATTGGATAATTTAGCTAAAAAGAGAATTCAAAATTGAAAATTGAAAGCTCCTGCACCTTAGTACTCAACCAGACAAAAGGCAGTTGGCAAAGTTCAACACATGAAAATAAAATTATACATTAAGAGAATCACACACAGATGATATATAATCCTCAAAGCTCCAGTCAAGTCTACCACTTCTAAATTATCCTAGTTAAATTGCAAGAAATGACCAAAATCAAGGAAGAGAATTTGAAGGTTACCTCCAATAGAACCCAAGAAGACATTACACTTAGCATCTTGCGTAAACAGCCTCAGCTCTGTCCCATTGAGAATTCTTGTATCCCTATTAATATCAGACACTGCAGCCTCTATTGCTGGCCTTGCAGCTCTACCAATAACCGAATCAAAAGTAAAAACTGCACCAATATTGACAAATTTAGGCCTTTGGCAGGAAACAAAACCGATAAGAAGTACCCAGATGAAAATAACCAACAACAATGCCTTAGCCATTGTTCTTAAAGCTAAGGTTTCGCGGAAGAGGGACTAAAAATCCATATCTAAGCAACACCCAACAGAAAAATATAAAAAGAAGAGGAAGGAGAGAATTCAAGAATGGTAAACTAAAAATGAAAAGAGGTTCGGCTTGTTTGCCAGTGAAGTGTTCTTATCCATAGTGGGAGGCAAGTTTCATCCATCCAGTAAAAGGGAAAACAACAAAAGTGAGAAATATGGGTATGAGAAAAGCAAGAACAGGTAAAAACATGAAAAAGGTTAAAAGAGGGTTTGGTGATGAGATTAATGGATGCGGCCCTAAATTCTATAAGAAAGAAGGAAATAAACAAGTTGAATTCGATCTTGTGGGAATCATGAACAGCAGTGAGAAAAAATATTAAAATAATTTAAAATGAAAATCATATGTTGATTTCTTGCATGGGTCAACTTTTTATTGTTTAGTCCAAACTGGCAGTTATCACGAACCACAAGAAAAATCGATGTTATACAGATGCTAAGTTGGATTCATTTTATTGTTTTGATATAATTTTGATTATTTATTAATAATTAAATTAAGAATTATATCAAGCCCATATTAAATTATATGAAAATAAAAAAAAATTAAAATTAATTTTATATATTTTTAAATATATTATACAAATTTAATATAATTAATTATATATTTTTATACAATTAAGTATTTCATATATACCTATTTCAAAAAATATTTAATATATATTTATATATAATTATATTTATATTTGCATATAATTTACAATTAAATTATTAATTTATATCTTATAATATTTATTAATTATCTTTTATCAGAGTGTGTTCATAATAAAAATAATTATTATCTAGTCTAATTTAATCCAATCACTACAAGAAAAAAAATTAAAAATAAAAAATACCGACAAAAATTTACCTATTTTTCGTATGTAGTTAGAATTATTGGCAAATTTATTGATGTAATTTTTTTTCCACAATTTTATGCGCAGTTGAATTTTACTGGCAAGAAAATGTTTTCGTTAATTTTACTGATTTAATACTTCATAGGTAAATAATATTTTTTCTAGGCAATTTCATGGTGGAAATGTACGTTAATAGAATTACCGATAATTTTACCTATGAAAAATTACGTATAATTTTACCTATAAAAAATTACGTAGCTAATTATCTACGACAAAAAATTGATTGATAAAATAATTATAATGATGAAAAATGTAACAATTATCGATAAATTTTGTAGTCAGTAAATATTTTTAATAGTTTTTCAAAATGTTTACCTATCATTTATTTTGTAAGTAATTTTTTTTTAATAATATTTCAAGAATGTTTACCTACCAGTATCATTCATAGATAATTTTTTTAATAATTTTAAAATGTTTATTTACTAATTTATTTCATCGGTAATTATTTTTACGATTTTTTTAAAAAATGTTTATCTACTAAATGGTTTGGTCAATAAGTTTTTTTATAATTTTTAAAATAATTTTATGCTTGTAAATTTAATTATTAATGCTTAAAAATAAATAGTACATAGCGAATGCAAATAATAATAATAATGATAATAATAATAATAATAATAATAATAATAATACAATAAAATCTAATAATATTATTAATAATAATACTCCATATAAATGATAAAATAAATGTAAACTTGAGTATAACTAAAGTTTAATAAGTTAAAGTTAAAATATAAAACCATCAATCCTGGCTAAGTGGAGGTGGAGGCAAAGTTGGAGGTAGAGGCGTTGGTAAGCCTCTGGCTAGTCTCATCATATCTTTTATCATTGAGTGTCTCATGTCTTCTAAACCCATCTCAAATTGCTCTGTGATAGCTTATTTTTCTTTTTGCCTCTGTTGCCTCTCTTTCTCAATCTACTTCTGTAATGCTCTCACCATAGGTAGTCCGTACATTTTACTGTTCCAACAATCAATATCTGTTCGGACAGTTAAAATGTCTGAAACTACGCTTAGACTATAGTGAGGAGGCATAAATTGATGAAATAAATGTTAAAAAAATATAGGAAAAATTTTGTAAAAATAAAATAATAAAAATAAATCGATATGCACCATAAATGGCATTTTGATCATTTCACCTCAGTGGTGAATTTTGACCTAAATGTCAAATTAAAAATTTGACAAATAAAATAATTAACATAAAATATTTTTATGAATTTGAATTAGGGAAATGAGGAGAGAAAGAAGAAGAAAAGAAAAGAAAAGAAAGGAAAAGAAAAGAAAAATGGCTTATGAAAAATTAAAAATTTAAAGTACACAAATAGAATATATATATACCATAAAATGACAAAACCAACCAACCTTTTCTCTCCATCTTCTTTCTTTTTCTCCATTGTGCCGCCCACCCTTGTCCCTCATTTCCACCATTGTCATTCAAGCTCCAAGCTTGATTTCTCCCTCATTTCCTCACCAAAACCCATAACACTCTTCATTAAAAATATTCTCCACACCCTAAGGAAGCTATAGATACCAAAAAGAAGCAAGGAAAGTGAAGTTTAACAAGTTACAAAAAAAGGTTAGTGCTTAAAACTCTTAATCTCTTCTTTAAGCATGAAAATCATGCTAAACCAAGTGAAGATTTACATGAAATTAAAAAGAAAAATTTGGGAAAGAAACCCTTAATTTTGGTAGCCCTAGAGGAACTATGAAAATGATGGATTTTGTTGGTTTTAGTTTAGTTAGGGAAGTTAATTAACAAGGTATTATATGTGAGAGTTGATTTCATGGTTATATATGTGAATTTGATGTTTGAAATTAGGGTTGTGCACTTGAAATTGGGGATCTTGTGACATTTTTGAATTTGATCAAATTGTGTTGAGATTGATGCTAATAGAAGTGACATGTGTGCTTATTTGGAGTTTGGAGAATGAGGAGATTAAATTTTGGGAGTGTCAAATTTTCTGCAGGTTGGGACTCAATGAGTCCAATGTGTTTGTTGAGCCCTAACTGACAATGTGTGACTCCAATTGGTATGAGGCCAATTGGGGGTGTTTTGGGACATCCAAACCTTCATTTTTCAAGAAGAAAGCCCACCTAAATTCTGTTAAAATCATGATCAATTCTCTGCTTAAACCCGGATGACCAAACATTGAAATCCAGAAAAATGACTAAATGAACAGTACGTGTTCATTTGGTCATAACTCTCTCTATACTGATTCAAATGACCTAAAATTTACATAAATGGAAAGCTGAGACATAGGGCCACACTTTTCATGAAGACTACTTGACCCAGTTTTGTCTTTAACCAAGTCAAATTATTACCAAAAGTTGGGTCACTAAAACTGTCAACTCAGAAATTGACCAAAACACTGTTCCTTTGGCAAAAATGTCTTAACTTGGTCTCCAGAGCTGCAAATTGAGTGAAACTAGTGCCAAAAGTTTTATAAGACATAACACAACAATTTTTATGTTTTGACCAAGCTCTAGAAACCATTGTATCCTAGGGAAAATATTAGCCAAATTTAGGAATTGAAATCTGGAAAATATTAAGTGGAACCCAGAATGTCATTTGATACCCGTGTGTTCATTTAGTCATAACTCCCACTAGGAAATTCCATTTGAGATGTGCCAATATGATCTGGAAACATGATACTTAGGGCTACAATATTGATTTAGACATCTTTTCCAAATTCTAAGTGTAAAGATCCTAAAAAGAGGGTCAAACATACTACCCTGAAGTTTGGTTATTGCCTTTATAGGATTGAGAGTCCAGGTTAATACATTGACTATAAATCATTATACCAAACTTGAAAAATTATAAAATTGTAGCTGGAAGTCCTTAAGACATAGAGGAACATATCTTGTAAAGGAACCTAAGTCTAAAAATGACCATAAAATGATCAAGAAATTATAAATTCTGGACAGCTTAGAGGCAAAGGGACCAGTTATGGTATTTTGACCATAACTTGAGTTCTATAACCCCAAATTCAGTGATTCAAAGACTGAAATTTAAGTTTAAACATAGAGGAGCAATTGTTATGAAAGAGATGTGACTAAATAGATATCCTAATCTAGTCAAATTCCTAGATAAAAATAACACATCAAAATGAATCTAATGAAAGGTTCATGGGAAAAATACTATATATGATAATTAAAATACTCATAAGGTTAATTAAATATTAAGAATGATATGAATATGTAAATTGGGACTAATGTCCTATTAATATGAAATTAATGGTGCCAATGAATAGTACCAGAAAATAGTAACAGTGAATAGTGCTAAAATAATTAAAAATGTTTAATTGCCCATAGTATACCTAGACTTATTTATTTAGTTTGGATAAATTGGTATACCAATTAAGGACTACAGATAGCGATCGCCATCGAGAAATTCATGAACGATAAAATATGTATGCGGTATGATTGTTCTACAGGCTATATACCTACTTTCGCCATTGTGCCTACTTTATTTCTGGCTTTACAAGCTGTGATTGGGTCTCGTGCCACGGTACGGCCTCGTGCACGGCGGACATATCTTTGGATAGACATATGGCTGTCTAACCAGTATACACCCATGCATCCAGCTTTTATAATTTTTCATAGGTTTCTTTGGCACTGATAAAAATTAATTAAGACTTAAAAAATAGTAAGTACTAATAAAAGATCTCGATAATGTTAATTGCTTCCAAAGAGCAATAAAAATGTAAAAGACCCAGAAATTATGATTTGCAAATATTATTTAAATTGTTAAATTATTGTTATTATAAATTATGCACCACTAAGCGTTATGCTTAGCGCGTTGGTTTTCCATCGCGTAGGTACTGGAGATCAGTCCCAGCAGCCGCAGCAGCAGCAGCACCAGTAGTGCACTGACAAAGCTCTGACCAGATCTGCCACTGTCCAGAGTCACCTCATCGGTCTTTTGTATTTTGGTAGGGCCCATGTATAGACTAGTATTTTGGTTTATTATATCTAGTCATGATGTATTTCATTTTGGACTTGTGATTGAAATGAAAACTTGTGATTTATTATCTATGAATTTCTATATGAATACAATAGATGATACTTCATTTTTAGATCTCATAAATAATTGTAAATGATATGATACAAAAGAATATGATATGAAAATGTGTAAAATGAATATAGACATGTTAACAGGTGATTAGTGAAAACCTGCTAGATGCTAATAAAACAGGAGAGGCTCTGTCACACCATACCCCTCTGTAAGGCATAACATGATCCCGTAGAATACCTAATGAACTACCGAACTTCACCTACCGATAACTCATTAAGTACCCTACAAGGGATTTTAAAACAATTTTCTTATTTTTGATAAGTGGTGAGCATTTCTAATAAGTCTTTTAAACATGTAATTAAGTTGAAAGCTAGTTGAAAATTTTAGCCCATTTTATTTTTCCGCAAATTTTATAAAAATTTCGACAGAGTTCTCTCTGTATTTTGAGAAAACAGTTCTTCAAATACCTGTAAAAAGCACTTCTAAAAATTTTCTCAACAACTGCTTCAATTTCAAACTCAATCTCAAACAATTTCTCAACACATTTATCAACTTTCAATTTCAAATCCAGTATCCAATGATCATCACAAAATTCACATTAAGAGAATTTCAAACTACAATATTTATTATAACTTTATACAAATTTTATACAATTGCTCAAGACCCATTTTTACATGTCCATACATTTATGTGCAATATATACATCAAAAGAATATTTACAATTACGGTATAAATTATACCCGAAGACTTTAGGCTGAATGCTCCTCAATCTTTAGCAGCTCAGTCTGCTGCTCCTCTAATCTCTGTATCTGCGACAGCAATAAAAGCTATCGCTGAGTACTAGGACTCAGTGGTGCACAACATACTAAAATAATCTTTATGCAAAATTTAAATCACATTTATTTAAAAATTTGACTAAACATAAGCATTAAACACAAAACATGAATTATGAAATTTTAATGCAAACCAAGTTCATTTCGAAGTATCCAAACACATTTCATAAAACCTACAGTTAGATCATGCCATTCGAACAAATAGAATCTCAATAGCCAGAGGCTAAAGAGAAATCACATCACAAGGCTAGCTAGCTCAAATATATGGATATCCATTCACATCCTCTTCTACTGGCACACCTCAACACTTCTCCAGAGAAGGAATCAAAATTCGAAACTAATTACTCCCACTAGTCGTGCTAGTGAGGTGTTCAAATATATGGTCATGACACTGTGGTTTCAAAACTTATCTTAACAATTTGCTAAACATTGTCATTTCAAATATACACAATAACTTTCACAGTTTAAATCAAAACATCATAATTAATGTCACAATTAAACTTTCAACAATTCCAAAGCACAAGTAAAATACATATTTCGTTCACTTTATCAATGAATTTTAAAGCATGGAGATGTTGTGCACAAACCTCAAGCGAGTCATCCCTTAGCCTCGACTCGGTTCCTCGGGTTCCTTCCCGATATTCTTTTCAACTGAAACACACAATTTTACAATGTTTCAGTACTAGAACTTAACACAAATCCAAAATAAATTTAGCTTCACATTTACCTAGTTCTAACGTGTTAAATTCGACGTTCTCGAAATTTTTGTGTTTCGGGTTACTATTCACTACACTATTCAAGTCAAATAGTTGACTTTCTAAGGCTTAATAGGTATGGGAATTCCAAATTCACCTACATACCACATTTTGGTCACTAAACTTGTTGGTTTTGGTCATTTTCTCAAAACTTAGGTCTTTTAGGCAAAATTGCAAATTTTCGGTTTTGGAGTCCTAAGTTGCACTGTTTCATTGGCCCTTTTACTGTTGGAATTTGGAAAAACTTCCTTCATAGAAAATGTTCCTTATTGTCTTAAGTGTATTCTCATTTTTGGATCACCCCAATTAGAGTTTTGTAGATCAAGTTATAGCCAAAATACAATTACTGTTCACGTGCACTGTTCATGCTGCAATTTTGGTTCTGGCAGATTTTTGATCCAACTTCGTGCAGTAATTTGATCAAGTTAAGTCCATAATTTGGTCTAATTTCCTTCATACGAAATGTTCTACTATGTCTTAGGTTTCCATCGGTTCAAGAATCGCCTAAATCGGAGTTTTCTAGAGAGAGTTATAGCCATTGGAACTTTACTGCTCAAATGGAAATCTGCAGTTTTGCAGGTTCGGTAACTCAAATTTGCTCAATCATTTGGTTAGGTTAATGGCATAATTTGAGTTGGTGTTCTTCATAAAAGTTTTAGATCTATATCTTATCTAATTACTGGTAAAATTTCAGATCATTTTGACCTTCCTAGCTCGAGTTATGACTAAATGAACAATTACTGTTCTTTTGGTGCTTTATGCGATGTGGCTTTGCTCTCATTTCACTTTGGTCAATTGGATCACTAAGTTTTAGTCAGTTTTTGGCCATGGTTCCTTAATGAAAATTGTGCTATTTTATGTCTATTTTCATCCCCAATTGGTGTTATATCAATTGGACTTGTAAAATTTCCATTTTGGTCCTTCAAAGTTCGCTTGGTCATGCTGCATTTGCCCTACGAATTTAACTTTCATTCTCACAATTTCCCCACATCTCTTTTGGTCATTATTGACCATTTTTCATCTCACAATAGACCAAAGTCATCATTTATGTATTTCTCCAAAAATTTGCCTCAAAACCCTAGGTCTCCAAACCCTAATTACACTAAAATGTTGCATTTATTCTCATTTATGCATTTCCAACTTACTACCATTCTCATGCAAGCTTACTAACACATTTAATTCATTCAACCACATCCATGGCTGGCTGAAATTCCAGTTTGTTCTTCCCCATATAAATTTTTTTAATTTTAAGTGTATTTACAAGTAAATCAAGCTATAAACACAACTACTAAAGTTCAAATTTACAAATGGATGTGCTTACCTCACTTGAATTTGAATTCTCTATTTTCTCTCCTCTTTTCTTCTTTCTTTGATGATCAATCTCCTTTTCAAGTAACTAAAACAAGTTTTTATAGGTGAATTTGGGGTAAGGTAAGATCAAATGGGTGTATAAAAGCTTGAAGCAAGCTTTAATAGTGAAGTTCCCATGGAGGGCTCATGGAGAAGGTGGGGCGGCAACTTGGGAAGAGGAAGGGCTTTCTAAAATTTTTTTTTTCTTTTCTTTAATCTTTATCCCTTTTAGAAGACCAAAAATCCTAATTACTAAATAATTTAATTAATTTCTTTATGACATCATGCATGATGTCATCACCTTTGACTTTTCCATCTTCTTTTTCTTTTTTTTATTTGTTTTTCTATTAGTTCTTTAATTTAATTCTCGATTCCGAAATTTTCTTTTCTCCGATTTTATTTGTGATTAGGTCGAGTCACTCTCGGGTTAATTGACCAAATTGCCCCTCGCCGGTTCATCTCGGTTTGCAAATAATTCCATATTTCTTTTGGTTCCTGACCTAATTATTTAACTGACTTAACAGTTCTTTTTTATGATTTTCTCTTTTCCACTGTGTCCATAAGGGTCCTAAGGACCGCAGCGTCACTTTTTACGGTTCGAAATTTGAGTTTAAAACGACTTCGCAGTCGTTCCCGAGGAGGTCACCCATCGCTGTGACTCTCGGCTCGTTTAACTTCTTATGTTCTGTTTTTCTTGTGTATACTTAACTAATGGAACATTACTAATTATTTGTGTTTATGGCTTCTCTAATTATCTTAAGTGTGGTTCTAATCCCCTTAATTATCCGGACCGACACCGGTCACCGGAATAGTGAAATCTACCAGGCTATGCAAACGGGGTGTTACAATTCTCCCCCCCTTAAAATAAATTTCGTCTCGAAATTTTACCTGGTATCAACCTCTGAACAGCTGTGGGTGCTGTCTCCTCATGTCTTCTTCTCATTCCCAAGTAGCCTCCTGCCCCGAATGATGGTTCCATAGCACTTTCACCAACGGTATCTGCTTGTTTCGTAGCTGTTTCACCTCATAAGCCAGAATCTCTATAGGTTCTTCTTTGTATGTGAGGTCTAGATTTACTTCAATTTCCTCTACGGGTAGTACATGAGATGGGTCTGATCGATACCTCCTCAACATAGACACATGGAAGACGTTATGTATCTTCTCCAACTCTGGAGGTAGTGCCAAACGATAAGCCAAAGGACCCACTCTTTCCAGAACCTCATATGGCCCGATAAAACGAGGACTTAGTTTCCCCTTCCTGCCGAATCTCATAATTCTCTTCCAAGGAGAAACTTTGAGGAAAAATTTCTCACCCACTGCATACTCAATATCCCTTCTTTTCAAATCAATATAGGACTTCTGACGGTCTGATGCAGTCTTAAGTCGACCTCTAATCACTCTGATTTTCTCTTGATTTCTTTGAGCGATTTGAGTCCAATCATCTTTCTTTCACCCACGTCATCCCAACACAACGGGTTCTACATTTCTTGCCATACAAAGCTTCATATGGAGGCATCCCAATGCTTGATTGGTAGCTGTTGTTGTAAGCAAACTCAATCAAAGGCAAGTGTGTATCCCAACTACCCTCAAACTCAATCACACAAGCCCGTAGCATGTCCTCTAAGATCTGAAGTACCCTCTCGGTGGCCATCTATCCGTGGGTGGAATGCGATCTTTGAAGTTCAATCTAGTTCCTAGGGCTCTCTGAAGACTACCCGGAATCTAGAAGTGAACCTAGGATCTGCATCGACACAATGGATACTTGGCACTACATGCGATCTTACAATCTCATCAATGTATAACTTGGCCAATCTTTCCAAACTATAATCCATCGATTGTGGCGAGAAAATGAGCGATTTAGTCGATCATCAATAATGACCCAAGCGCATCATGACTCTTACGTGTCCTCGGAAGTCCCATCACAAAATCCATCATTATTCTCTCCCATTTCCATTCAGTGCGGTAGTGGATGTAATAACCCAGTAGGTACTTGATGCTCTGCCTTCACTTGCTGACAAGTTAGGCATTTGGATACAAACTCTGCCACGTCTAGTTTCATAGCCATCCACCAGTAATGCTCCTTTAGCCCCCTATACATTTTTGTGCCACCCGGTGCATGGCAAAGGAGATTCATGTGCTTCCTTCAAAATAATCTGCCTCAAATCAACATTATTAGGAACACACATTACGCCAGTGTAGCAAGAAACCATCATCTCGATTGAGAACTCGGTTTCTTGCCTGTAGGACTTCTTCCAACGACCGATACCTTTCATCATTCTCGTGACCATTACGATCGATCAATCAACCTTTGTACATGCCATGCAACTGCTGCGCCCATTATCATTAATCTCTGGGCGGCGGTAATGATCTCAACTCATGTACCAAAGATAAAGGAGTAACTTGTAGACTTGCCATAGTCTTGCGACTTAGGGCGTCAGCCACAACATTAGCTTTCCCTGGCTGATAGTCTATCAGACAATCATAGTCTTTTATCAACTCTAACCATCTCCTCTGTCTCAAATTCAGCTCTTTCTGGGTGCCCAAATACTTCAAACTCTTATGATCCGTATAGATGTAGCACTTCTCCCCATACAAATAATGTCTCCAGATTTTAAGAGCAAACACTATAGCTGCAAGCTCCAAGTCATGTGTCGGATAATTCCTCTCATGCGGTTTTAGCTGGCGTGATGCATAGGCAATGACATTTCGACCTTGCATCAATACACAGCCTAACCCATTGTGAGAAGCATCACTATATACTGTATATTCTTTACCCGGAGTAGGTAAAGTCAGGACTGGAGCTTCAGTCAAACATCTCTTTAAATCATCAAAACTCTGCTGGCATTTGTCCGTCTACTGAAATTTTACATCTTTTCTAAGCAGCTTGGTCAATGGAGATGCCAACATGGAGAATCCCTTCACAAATTGACGGTAGTATCCGGCTAAACCCAAAAAACTACGAATTTCTGTGACATTTCTGGGTGGCCTCCAATTAAGGATAGCTTCAATCTTACTTGGATCTACCTTGATGCCCTCTTCTAATACTACATGCCCCAAGAAAGATATTTCTTTCAGCCAAAATTCATACTTCGACAATTTGGCATATAGCTGTTTCTCTCTCAAAGTCTGCAGTACAATCCGCAGATGTCTATCATGCTCTTCTGCATTCCTTGAATAGACCAATATATCATCTATAAATGCCACAACAAACTGGTCGAGGTATGGTCTGAAGATAGTGTTCATCAGATCCATAAAAGCAGCTGGAGCATTAACCCAAATGGCATGACTAGGAATTCATAATGGCCATAGCGGGTTCTGAAGGCAGTTTTAGGAATACTCTGCTCTTGTACTTTCAGCTGATAATAACCTGATCTCAGGTCAATTTTGGAGAACACCGCTGCACCCCTCAACTGATCAAACAAGTCATCAATACGGGGCAATGGATATCTGTTCTTTATTGTCACCTTATTCAACTGCCGATAGTCAATGCATAATCGGAGAGTGCCATCCTTCCTCTTTATAAACAATACTGGTGCTCCCCAAGGTGACATACTAGGGCGAATAAAGCCCTTGTCAAGCAACTCCTGCAACTGTACTTTTAACTCTTTTAATTCTGCAGGTACCATTCTATATGGTGTTATGGAGATTGGGTCCACACCAGGCATAATATCAATCTCAAACTACACCTCTCTTTCTGGAGGTAATCCTGGCAATTCATCAGGAAATACATCCGGAAAATCACATACAGTAGGGATGTCCCTTAGTGCTGGACTCCCCACTTGGGTGTCTATCACATGTGCTAAGTATACTTCACACCCCTTTACGATCATTCTTACGGCTAGTGCAATGAAATGATGTTTGATGGCGATAAATGCCTCTCCCGTGTATTACCACATCACCGTATAAAGGAGACCAAAAGTCACTGTCTTGATCTCTGATCAATCATGGCATGATGCAGCTAACCAATCCATGCCCAAGATGATATCATACTCTCGAAGGGCATTTCAATCAAGTCTGACGGGAAAACATGTCCTTGGATCACCAAAGGACAGTCTATAAATTCTGTTGACCCGGACCTCTTGTCCTAACGGACTAGTTACTAGCACTTCAAAACCCATTTGCACACATGGAACAGTAAGTGAACTAACTATGCTAGCACTAATATATGAATGAGTTGAACCCGGATCAAACAACACAAATACTTCTTGATCAGAGATAGAGAATGTACCAGCTACCACATCAGAAGTCTCAGCCTCTTCTTGCTGTCTCATTGTGTAGATTCTGGTTGAAGCACTTCCTTGTCTTGACTGACCAACTGTGCCACATTTTGAAGTAGTGCCTCTACCTCTACCTCTTCCTCACTCGCCAGTGTGAACCTCTCGAGAGCGGGACTGCAGATAGATCCCTCGGCAGTAGTAGGAGCTGGACTATATCTCGGAGCATTAGTACAGTCTTTAGCTATATGGCCCTTGCCACCGCAGTTAAAGCAGGCTCCAGTGGCCCAGTAGCACTCCCCCCCATGAATCTTGCCACAAGTCTCACAGGGGCGGGCAGAATGTGAACCCCTGCTCGACTGCTGACCAGACCTAGGGGGTCTCTGTCCGGAGAATCGGCCCCTACCAAATCTTCCACCTCGACCCCTGCTGGGTCCACTAAACTTCTTCTTTTTCCCAGAAGTCCCACCAGAACTCGGCTCTACAGACTTTTCCCCCTTGTCTTTGTCTGATTTCTCAGCTTTCTCTGATTTTTCTTTGACTGGGGTTGCTTCTGATTCTATTCTTTCCAACTCAAGTGCTTGAGACATGAGCTCAAAAGTTCTTTGTGTCGGAATCCCTCAACTTGCATCCTTATCTTTGGGCTTCAAACCCGTTTCAAATCTCTTGCACCTTGCCTTGCTGGTAGAGAGGAGACTCCCTGCATAGTGACTTAAGCGGGAGAACTCCCTCTCATACTCTGCCACTGTTCTATTGCCTTGTTTCAAACTCAAAAATTCTTGCAATTTCTGATCAACATATGCGTGCAGGATGTATTTGCATGCGAATTCTCGATGAAGTCATCCCGTGTTAGCACTGTGGTTCAAACTAAGCTGGGGATGGTCTTCCACCAATCATATGCATCCCTTTGCAGTAGAGACACAGAATACTCAAACTTTAGTTCATCTTGGCAGTGCAGTTTCTTAAACACTCTGTCCATTCTTTCAAGCCATTGCTCTGCCTCTAAAGGATCCACTGTACCCTTAAATTCTGCAGCCCCATACTTCAATAACTTGTCATACTGTCTGGCTGGAGGCAGTGGTTGTGTCACAGGTGGTTGGGGTGGAGCTTGAGCAGGCATACCCCCAGCCATTTGTTGAAATATCGCAGCCATCTACTGTGCGAACTATGCAGGAAACTGCGGCATTTGTGGGGTGTCTTTGACCCGACATTCTGCAAAGCTGGGGCTTCCCCTTGTGCCTCAGCTTCAACAGACTGCTCAACTGAGCGATCCCCTTCTTCCATAACAGTCTGGAGTAGGGTATCTCCTGAACAAGTAACACATGGAGATTTCCCTCCGTTAGTTCATATTCATGATGTAATGCACTGTATGTAACAAATATGGACATTGAGCAGTTGTACTTAACAAAGAAAAGACACAAATTCATAGGTTAAAACATACTTCAAAAACTTGCTCTGATACCACTAAAACATGTCACACCTTACCCCTCTGTAAGGCATAACATGATCCCGTAGAATACCTAATGAACTACCGAACTTCACCTACCGATAACTCATTAAGTACCCTACAAGGGATTTTAAAACAATTTTCTTATTTTTGATAAGTGGTGAGCATTTCTAATAAGTCTTTTAAACATGTAATTAAGTTGAAAGCTAGTTGGAAATTTTAGCCCATTTTATTTTTCCGCAAATTTTATAAAAATTTCGACAGAGTTCCCTCTGTATTTTGAGAAAACAGTTCTTCAAATACCTGTAAAAAGCACTTCTAAAAATTTTCTCAACAACTGCTTCAATTTCAAACTCAATCTCAAACAATTTCTCAACACATTTATCAACTTTCAATTTCAAATCCAGTATCCAATGATCATCACAAAATTCACATTAAGAGAATTTCAAACTACAATATATATTACAACTTTATACAAATTTTATACAACTGCTCAAGACCCATTTTTACATGTCCATACATTTATGTGCAATATATACATCAAAAGAATATTTACAATTAGGGTATAAATTATACCCGAAGACTTTAGGCTGAATGCTCCTCAATCTTTAGCAGCTCAGTCTGCTGCTCCTCTAGTCTCTGTATCTGCGGCAATGATAAAGCTATCAGAGTACTAGGACTCAGTTGTTCACAAAATACTAAAATAATCTTTATGAAAAATTTAAATCACATTTATTTAAAAATTTGACTAAACATAAGCATTAAACACAAAACATGAATTATGAAATTTTAATGCAAACCAAGTTCATTTCGAAGTATCCAAACACATTTCATAAAACCTACAGTTAGATCATGCCATTCGAACAAATAGAATCTCAATAGCCAGAGGCTAAAGAGAAATCACATCACAAGGCTAGCTAGCTCAAATATATGGATATCCATTCACATCCTCTTCTACTGGCACACCTCAACACTTCTCCAGAGAAGGAATTAAAATTCGAAACTAATTACCCCCACTAGTCGTGCTAGTGAGGTGTTCAAATATATGGTCATGACACTGTGGTTTCAAAACTTATCTTAATAATTTGCTAAACATTTTCGTTTCAAATATACACAATAACTTTCACAGTTTAAATCAAAACATCATAATTAATGTCACAATTAAACTTTCAACAATTCCAAAGCACAAGTAAAATACATATTTCGTTCACTTTATCAATGAATTTTAAAGCATGGAGATGTTGTGCACAAACCTCAAGCGAGTCGTCCCTTAGCCTCGACTCGGTTCCTCGGGTTCCTTCCCGATATTCTTTTCAACTGAAACACACAATTTTACAATGTTTTAGTACTAGAACTTAACACAAATCCAAAATAAATTTAGCTTCACATTTACCTAGCTCTAACGTGTTAAATTCGACGTTCTCGAAATTTTATGTTTTGGGTTACTATTCACTATAATATTCAAGTCAAATAGTTGACTTTCTAAGGCTTAATAGGTATGGGAATTCCAAATTCACCTACATACCACATTTTGGTCACTAAACTTGTTGGTTTTGGTCATTTTCTCAAAACTTAGGTCTTTTAGGCAAAATTGCAAATTTTCGGTTTTGGAGTCCTAAGTTGCACTGTTTCATTGGCCCTTTTACTGTTGGAATTTGGCAAAACTTCCTTCATAGAAAATGTTCCTTATTGTCTTAAGTATATTCTCATTTTTGGATCATCCCAATTGGAGTTTTGTAGCTCATGTTATAGCCAAAATACAATTACTGTTCACGTGCACTGTTCATGCTACAATTTTGGTTCTGGCAGATTTTTGATCCAAATTCGTGCAGTAATTTAATCAAGTTAAGTCCATAATTTGGTCTAATTTCCTTCATACGAAATGTTCTACTATGTCTTAGGTTTCCATCGGTTCAAGAATCGCCTAAATCGGAGTTTTCTAGAGAGAGTTATAGCCATTGGAACTTTACTGCTCAAATGGAAATCTGCAGTTTTGCAGGTTCGGTAACTCAACTTTGCTCAATCATTTGGTTAGGTTAATGGCATAATTTGGGTTTGTGTTCTTCATTAAAGTTTTAGATCTATATCTTATCTAATTACTGGTAAAATTTCAGGTCATTTTGACATTCCTAGCTCGAGTTATGACCAAATGAACAATTACTGTTCATTTGGTCAGTTTATGCATGTGACTGCTCTCATTTCACTTTGGTCAATTGGTTCACTAAGTTTTGGTCAGTTTTTGGCCATGGTTCCTTAATGAAAATTGTGCTATTTTATGTCTATTTTCATCCCCAATTGGTGGCATATCAATTGGACTTGTAAAATTTCCGTTTTTGGTCCTTCAAAGTTGGCTGGCAGCATGACCATTTGCCCTACGAATTTAACTTTCATTCTCACAATTTCCCCACATCTCTTTTGGTCATTATTGACCATTTTTCATCTCACAATAGACCAAAGTCATCATTTATGCATTTCTCCAAAAATTTGCCTCAAAACCCTAGGTCTCCAAACCCTAATTACACTAAAATGTTGCATTTATTCCCATTTATGCATTTCCAACTTACTACCATTCTCATGCAAGCTTACTAACACATTTAATTCATTCAAAATACATCAAACTCTCCCACATCCATGGCTGGCTGAAATTCCAGTTTGTTCTTCCCCATATAAATTTTTTTAATTTTAAGTGTATTTACAAGTAAATCAAGCTATAAACACAACTACTAAAGTTCAAATTTACAAATGGATGTGCTTACCTCACTTGAATTTAAATTCTCTATTTTCTCTCCTCTTTTCTTCTTTCTTTGATGATCAATCTCCTTTTCAAGTAACTAAAACAAGTTTTTATAGGTGAATTTGGGGTAAGGTAAGATCAAATGGGTGTATAAAAGCTTGAAGCAAGCTTTAATGGTGAAGTTCCCATGGAGGGCTCATGGAGAAGGTGGGGCGGCAACTTGGGAAGAGGAAGGGCTTTCTAAATTTTTTTTTTCTTTTCTTTTCTTTAATCTTTATCCCTTTTAGAAGACCAAAAATCCTAATTACTAAATAATTTAATTAATTTCTTTATGACATCATGCATGATGTCATCACCTTTGACTTTTCCATTTTCTTTTTCTTTTTTTTTTTATTTTTTTTTCTATTAGTTCTTTAATTTAATTCTCGATTCCGAAATTTTTTTTTCTCCGATTTTATTTGACAGTTAGGTCAGGAGTCAGTTCTCGGGGTCAATTGACCAAATTGCCCCTCGCCGGTTCATCTCGCTTTGCAAATAATTCCATATTTCTTTCGATTCCCTGACCTAATTATTTGACTGACTTAACAGTTCTTTTTCATGATTTTATCTTTTCCACTGTGTCCATAAGGATCCTAAGGACCGTAGCGTCATTTTTTACGGTTCGAAATTTGAGTTTAAAATGACTTCGCAGTCATTCCCGAGGAGGTCACCCATCGCTGTGACTCTCGGCTCGTTTAACTTCTTATGTTCTGTTTTTCTTATTTATACTTAACTAATTGAACATTACTAATTATTTGTGTTTATGGCTTCTCTAATTGTCTTAAGTGTGGTTCTAATCCCCTTAATTATCCGGACTGACTCCGTTCACCGGAACAGTGAAATCTACCAGGCTATACAAACGAGGTGTTACAGGCTTTATCCGGGTCTCCACAGATATAAGATATAAAAAAAAAAATTTCTACACATAGAATACATATTTTAAATGATATCAAAAGTTTACAATAGATATGATAAAACAAGATAGGGTACTCCGGTACCGAATGTGGCACTTCTTACTCAGCTATACAATAGACGGGTAAGGGGCGACACATTTATTGGTCTCAGAACAGAGGTTTAGGCGGTCCTAGACCTAAATAGTTAGAAATAGATAGAGTGCATCACATGCATAGGCCTTTAAATAGAGTCGAGGTGACACTAATGCAGATCTGTTTCTTTGTCTTTTTTATAGGATAGATGGCATCTGATCCTTCAGAGCACGGACCTCCAGGACCGATAGAGGAGGAAGTAGAGAGTCACGCACCTGCTCTTAGTTGGGGAGAAGTGGTAGTAGAGAAGAGTCATCTCGAGGTACTGTGAGTAGGGCACAGCAGGCCTTCTATGAACAGATGACACAGCTGTTCCATTAGATCACCAGAGCCATTCCTCAGCCATAGCCACCTCCACCTCCACAGCCACAGCCACTACCACCACCACCACCTGTACAGCCACCTCCACCCCCACAACCGCAACCTGTACACAGATCTAAATTCTTCAAAATTCATAACATTCAGAAATCAATATTTTCATTCATGCAAATTATTCATTTGAATAACATTTTGATCAAATAGTAACTATTTATCTACATTTCTTTTAAATCCCGAAACAATACAAAAATATTTTGAATCACTGACAAATTATTTATTTCAACCACAATTTATCAAACTATGCATAATTTAAAGGGCGTTGCCAACAATTCACACAGTTGAACCCATGACCCAAAATTCAAATAGATGCCGTGTTGTACATCACGACATTTCACACTCTCCCAATAACTGAGGCTAAAAGGGAGGAACAAAGACTAGCTAGTATATATGAGTACTCATTCAAACTCTTCCCCAACTGATAAGGCAGAGAGGAAGGAACTCGCCATATCTAGTGGAGGAGATATCTCACTATACAAGCTAATGAGAATTCACAACATATTTTTCCATGTCAACTGTGGTTTCAAATCATATTCAAAACAATCTTTATTTACAAAGTGTTTACAAATCATCAACATATTTAATCATTATAAATTCATGCTCAAGGTTGGCAACACATCAAACTTAAAATTTACAATCCTCAAAACTATGCAATAAATCCTTAAATGCATAAAAAAAATTTACATTTAATTTATATAATTTCATTCAGCAAATTAAAATCCTCAACACAACAAAATTATAAATCATAAAATAAACTTGTTCAAATCAATTTAGAAGTGAAAAGTAACAAAATAGTTAGTTGTGCACAAACCTTATACGAGTCACCTCTTAGCCTTGACTCGATGTCTCAGGTTCTTTCCCGGTATTCTTTTCCATTGAAACACACAGTTTCACAGTGTTTCAGTATCACCATTTATCATAACTCCAAAAATAAATTCAAATCTACTTATACCTAGCTTTAATATGCTAAACTTGACGTTCTTTAAAATTTGTATTTCAGGGTTACTATTCATGGGTCACTATTCATTAAGTATTAGAAAGTCAATTTATTAACTTTCTAATACTTAATAGGTATGGAAATTCTAATTTTACCCACATACCACATTTTGGTTACCTAATTTGTTGGTTTTGGTTGTTTTCTCAAATTTTAAGTCTTTTAAGAAAAATTACAAATTTTCAGTTTTGGTGTCTTATGTTTCACTGTTCCATTAGTCATTTTTCTGTTAGAATTTGGTAAAACCTTCTTCATAGAAAATGTTCCCTATTGTCTTAAATTTATTCTCCTTTTTGAATCACTCCATTTGGAGTTTTGTAGCTCAAGTTATAGCTATTTGCATCATGGCTGCCGGATTGGATTTAACCTAGATTTCTGGGCACCAAACTGGTTCTGGCAGTTTTAGGTCACCAAATTTGGGTGGCCAAATGACTTGGTTAAGGGCATAATTTAGGTTTGTTTTCTTCATGAAAGTTTTAGGTCTATATCTCAGATGTCTAGTGATAAAATTTTAGGTCATTTAGATCTGCCTAACCCAAGTTATGGCCAAATGAACAAATGAACAAATACTGTTCATTTAGTCATTTTTGTACAGGTCAGATTGCCTAATCTGAATTTGGCTAATTTTTTTACTATGCTATGGTCACTTTCTAGGCATGATTCCTAAATGAAAAATGTTCTATTTTGTGTCTATTTTCATTCCCAATTGGCCTCACAATAATTGGACTTGTAAATTTTCAGTTTTGGTCCCTGAAAGGGACCTTGGTCCTACTGCCTGTAGAATGACCATTTTCAATCCGAATTTAAACTCACTTCTAACACTTCCAACACCTCTCAATTGGTCACAAATGACATCTCAAACAAGGTCAAACACACCATTTGACCAATTCTCACATTTTTTCCTCTCAAACTCTAGGTGCCAAAAACCCTAACTCATAAAATTCAAACCTAATACATTCTATACATCTATCCATATTTTACATACTTAATTCAACTTAAGCAACCATTCAAATGCATCAAATTCACCCATTTTAAACCCTAACTAAGGTTGGCCAAAATTCATGTTTGGTCCCTCAACCATGTTTTCCTTTGATTTGTTTCAATTTTTAAGTTTATTAAAGCATATTTGCATGAAATTTAAAGAAATAAATTAGAGTTTATTACTAACCTTTCTTTGATTTCCACCTCTTCAATTTCCTCTCTTTTCTTCCTCTAAAGCTTCTTCAAGTTGGACTAACAAGTTTTTATGGATTATTTTGGGGTCAAAGTGGGTTTAAGTGGTTAAAAGAAAGCTTAAACTTAAGCTTTCATGGTGGTGCTACAATGGTGATTTAAGGGAAAAGTGGGGCGGCACACTTGGTTGGAAGAGGAAGAAAATGATTTTTTTTTCTTTTCTTAAGTATTTTATGTCTTTTAAAATTGCTTTTGACTTGATAAATTTAGGTAGGAAAATCAAAATTAGTTTTGACATCATGATGATGTCATAAAGGTGATGTAATAAACTTTTTCAAATTTTCTTTTGTATTTATTTTTTCATTAGTTCTTTAATTTAATTCTTAGTCCCGAAATTTTTTTTTCTTTGATTTTATTCGACAGTTAGGTCAGGAGTCAGCTCTAGGGGTGAATTGACCAAATTGCCCCTCCCCGGTTTGATCTGGTTTGCAAGTTATTTGATATTTCTTCTGGATCCCTGACCTAATTATTTGACTTACTTAACAATTTTATTTTATGATTTTCTCTTTTCCACTGTGTTCGCAATAGTCCTAAGGACGGCGGCGTCACATTTTTCGGTTCAAAATTTGAGTTTAAATCAACCTCGCAGTCCTTTCCGAGAAGGTTACCCATCGCTGTGACTCTCGGCTCATTTAACTTCTTATGTTTTATTTTTCTTATTTATACTTAACTAATTGACAATTACTAATTATTTGTGTTCAGGGCTTAACTAGGTATCTTAGGTGTGGTTCTAATTCTCTTAATTATCCAGACTGACACTGGTCACCGGAACAGTAACTTATACCAGGCTATGCAAATAGGAGTGTTACATTGAATGCTCAGTTGTCTTTAGCACAGGATGGGGTACTTTTGGCTGAGTTGTGTGTAAAGCCAAGTTTGTTACAGCAAATACAAGAAGCACAGTTAAGGGATGAAAAGTTGCTAACTATTATGGGCAGAACTTAAGAGGGGAAGGAGACTGATTATGAGTTGAAAGGAGATGGGTGCCTGTACTATAAAGGCAGAATATGTGTACTAAGAGATGAGGAACTGAAGAAAAATATCTTGAAAGAGGTGCACAGTAGCTTCCATGCTATGCACCCAAGGAGTACCAAGATGTACCAAGACCTGAAAACACATTATTGGTGGCCTGGAATGAAGAAAGAGATTGGTGATTTTGTGACTAGATGTTTGACATGCTAGCAGGTTAAGGCTGAGCATCAGGTTCCATCAGGGTTGTTGCAACCTATATCCATACCATAATGGAAATGGAACTGCGTCACCATGGATTTTATGACTGGGCTACCATTGACACAGAGGAAGCATGATACTATATGGGTGATTGTGGATAGATTGATCAAGTCAGCTCATTTCCTACCAGTTAGAACCGACTACTTATTAGAGAGATTAGTAGAAATTTACATAGATAAGATAGTCTGGCTACATGGAGTGCCAACATTGTTCATATCTGACCGAGACCCGAGATTTACTTTGAGGTTTTAGAAGAGGCTACAAGAGTCTTTAGGCACTCAACTACACTTTAGTACGGCTTTTCATTCACAGATGGATGGACAGTCAGAACAGGTGATTTAGGTAACCCTTAGAACCTAGTAAATTATTATAGATGTTAAAAGACTACTAAAAATGACATGAATCACATGATAGGTATTGGAGGATATGTTGAGAAGCTGTATCATTGATTTTGAAGGAAGTTGGGAGAAGTATCTTCCTTTGGTAGAGTTTACTTACAATAACAGCTACCAAGCCAGCATAAAAATGGCTCCATATGAAGCATTGTTTGGGAGGAGATGCAGGACTCCCTTATGCTGGACAAAAATGGGTGAGGAGAAAGTAGTGGGCCCAGACCTGGTGAGACAGACAGAGGAAAAAGTGAAACTTATTAGAGATAATTTGAAAGTCGCCTCAGACAGACAAAAGTCATATACCGACCTAAGGAGAAAGGATATAGAGTATGAAGTTGGTGATAAGGTGTTTCTCAAGGTATCACATTGGAAGAAAGTGTTGAGATTTGGTAAGAAGGGTAAGTTAAGCCCTAGGTTTATTGGTCCATACGATGTCATTGAACGTGTGGGTCCAGTAGCTTATAAGCTAGCTTTACCCCCTGAGCTGGACAAGATTCACAATGTATTCCATGTGTCGATGCTCAGGAGATACAGATCAGATCCTTCACATGTCATTTCAATAGAGGAGATAATTGTGCAACCTGATTTGACATATGAAGAAGAACCAGTCAGAATCTTGGCATGGGAAGTGAAAGAACTCATAAACAAGAGGATCCCACTAGTGAAAGTCTTGTGGAGACACCACGACACGAAAGAAGCGATATGGGAGAGTGAGAGACGATGAGGTAGTAGTTCCCTCAGCTCTTCACATCAGGTAAATTTCGAGGACGAAATTTTTATTAGAGGGGAAGAATTGTAATGCCTCACCATAGTGAAGGAACGAAAGTGTGAAAAATACAAGTTTATACCATTGAATTCAAAAATTTTCACCTAGGGTCACATGCATCATGCAAGATTTATTTTTATCTATTTGATTTCAATGATAAACAATATATTAAAACTCTTTTAATATGTTTTTGGATCTGTATTTGCCATTTAAGATTTTAAAATTAATCAGATTAATTTTAGAACCCTAGATTAAATCAAGAACGATTACACTAACCTCTTGATGCACTGCAGCGTGTCTGTGCCTTTGAGATTTGTCTTCAGGACACCAAATGTTGTCCCTCTAGCTTTTCCACACCAAGAACACCTATGGCAGCCCTTGAACAGCTTCTAAAGCTTTTTCTATTAATTAAAAATTCAAGTTCTGCCTTTTAAGAGATTAGAGATGTAAACAGGACACTAGAAATAATTTCTAGTGTTCTTAATTCAAGAGATTGATGGCTAATCTCTTTGAATTGATGAGAGATGAAGAAGAATAGATGGAGAGCCTCAAAATGGCATGACAAAGGAGAGGAGTGGCTGCTGGTTGTTTTTCTTTTCATAACAACACTTATATAGCTAGGTTAACACATTAAACCCTTGCCACATGTCACCATTTGATTAACTCTAGGTTTAAGTGACCCAATCACATTGTGCCAAGTGTCAAACCTATATTTAATCTTGATTTTAATCATCTTACATGATTAAAAAACATTTGGCAAGCTTATGTGTAATCCCATGTGTCACCATCTCATGGTGCTACGTGTCACACTGTGAAATGACCAAAATGCCCCTGTGTCTTAATTTTGAGTTCTTAACCCAAAATAATTATTTTTCTTCTTCTAATTTATATCAAATATAAATTAATTAATTAATCTCTATAAATTAATTTCTCATTAATTAAATTCATATTTAAACACTTTAAATACAAATTTAACTTATACTATACATCCAATAATCTAGATTTGGTTTCAAGTCATGCTAGGGACTTTACAATTTAATTGCAAACCAAACCTATTTAATTAATCAATTAAATTCTTTAATTAATTAATTAAATCATATTTAAATAAGTGATAACTTGTGTATGTGTGTGACTTACTAATCTCATCACTAATTGGCAATGAGATATGATATCAACTCTTAATATCATCAGAACTCTTTCTTACCATAAATGATTTCTCTAAATCATTTTATGAACCTCATAGACCATGGTTAACACCTAGCATAGTATGCCATGGCCACCCAATTAGTAATAAAGTTTACCTTAAATGAACCTATAATCATATGTTACCATGCACTAGAATCTCTCTGTTACAAAATCCCAACTCAAGCTAGAGTCATGGTTTATGTCAAACTCCATTTGCTATGAATATTATGTTCTCTTTTAATTCCAGTTCTTGATTAAAAGATTTTCTCATCGAAACTCTTTTACGAATAAATCTATCTGTCCTGGCTAGAAACTTGAAACATCAAGAACAATTAAATGAACATAGGATTTTATCTCTATTTACTTAGAGGAACAGATTCCATCTTGATCAACACCTACCTCCATATATAACTAGTAGGAGCCAACAGATGCCCATATACCCATACATAGTACAAGTATGAAAGCAGTATCAAACTCAAACTACCTATATACAAGATAAGCGTGCTATCTCAGTCTAAAGATTATATGCATGATATGATTTATGACAAAACATTGACAAGAGTAAACTCTATGTGCTTGTCATAAGTGTCACTGGTTCGGCCTACTTATCATTTATAAGTGCCTATCATGTTTGTCATATGGCATGAGACTCACCATTCCATCTTATTTATATCTCATATAAATAACTTGGTAACAAACATGAATACAATCTTTCTAGATAAGTCATGTCCTTATTATGAAGTATCCTCGATTGTGAACCTATTTATGATACTTTGTGCTAGAAATATTGTCACTCATATTCTTAACAACTTAAGAATAATATTTCTAACAAAATATCAATGGACCTTTTCTATTACACATAAATATATTATGCAACGGAAAAGTAGAAATGCCTTTTATTAATAAAAATATGTACGAGATACATACTAAATGATATGCTCTAGGGCATACTACTAACAATCTCCACTAGCACTAGAGCCATTCATTACAATATCTTAGACCTATCTTCTCAAGATGTTGGTCTATCGAGTCTGTGACATAGGCTTAGTGAATGGATCAGCTGGATTTTCAGCTGATGCTATTTTCTGCATGGCTATATCACCTCACCCAACTATTTCTCGATAATGTGGTAGTGCCTTTCTATGTGTTTGGATTTTTGGTGAGGCCTTGGTTCCTTAGCCTGTATGACTGCTCCATTATTGTCACAGGTAGTGAAACCTGAATCAATGGAAGGAACTCTGTAAGTTACATCACGAACTTCTTTATCCAAAGCGACTTCCTTTGCGACATCGATGCGAGAATATACTCAGCCTCTTTATGGAATCTGCAGTCGTGCTCTGTTTGGAACTCTTCCAACTGACTACACCTCCATTACAAATGAACACATATCTAGAGGTAGACTTTCTATCATCGATATCTGATTGGAAATCGTAATCGTGATAACCATCTAATTGCAAGTCTCCACCTCCATAAATCAAGAATAAATCCTTAATTCTTCTCAAGTACTTAAGGATATTCTTGATAGCTATCTAGTGTTCCAAACCTGGATTGGATTGATACCTGCTAGTCAAACTAACAGCATATGCGATATCCAGCCTAGTACACAACATTGTATACATTAAACTTCCAATAGCCGAAGCATATGGAATCCTAGCCATCTTATCTCTTTCTTCAGATGTCTTGGGAGACATCTCTTTAGAAAGGTGGATACCATGTCTCACTGGTAACAATCCTCTCTTGGAATCAAGCATGTTAAACCTCTTTAACACCTTTTCCAAGTATAGACTTTGAGATAAACCAATTATTCTTTTCGCTCTATCTCTATATATGCGAATCCCAAGAATATAGGTTGCCTCCCCTAAGTCTTTCATGGAGAATGTATTTGACAACCATACCTTTATAGTTGTCAACATACCTGTGTCATTACCCATGAACAGTATGTCATCCACATATAAGACAAGGAAAGTGATAGCACTGTTACTAACCTTCTTATATACACATGGCTCATCCTCATTTTTTATAAAACCAAAGGATTTAATGGCTTCATCAAAACGGATGTTCCAACTCCTCAAAGCTTGTTTCAACCCATAAATGTATCGCTTTAGCTTGCATACCTTGGAACCATCTTGGGATTCAAAACCCCTAGGTTGTTCCATGAAAATGTTTTCTTCAATGTATCCATTGAGAAAAGCTATTTTGACATCCATCTGCTAAATCTCATAATCATAGTATGCAACTATTGCTAATAAAATTCTTATTGATTTAAGCATGGCAACAGGCGAGAAAGTCTCCTCATAGTCAACTCCTTGCCTTTGGCGAAACCCTTTCGCTACTAGCCTTGCCTTATAGGTCTCTACCTTTCCATCAGAACCAATTTTCTTCTTGAAAACCCATTTGTTCCCTATAGGTATAATACCTTCAGGTGGGTCAACAAGATCCCATACTTGATTCTTATACATGGAATCAATCTCGGATTTCATAGCATCAATCCATTTTGAAGAGTTTATATATGATATAGCTTCTTCATAGGTAAGTGGATCATCTCCATGATCTACTTCTTCATGAGTAGATAACTCTTGTTCTTCTTCATGAAGAAAACCATATCTCACTGGTGGGTGAGATACCTTGGTTGTTCTACGAGGAACAGCTGTAGACGTTTCATTAATGGGTATAGGTTGACTAGATGGATCTATATCCATCAGATCTGTTCGTTGGTCAGAATTCTCTAATTCTAACTCTATTTGCCTTCCTTTGCCTCCTTCTTGAACAAACTGTTGTTCAAGAAATGTGGCATCTCTACTTATCACAACCTTTTGTGAAGTAGGCCAATAAAAATAATATCTAAAACTATCTTTTGGATATCCAACAAATCGACCTTTTACGATCCTGGTCTCCAATTTATCGGTGTTCACTTTTGATATAAGTGGACAACCCCAAATCTTAACATGCTTAAGACTTGGTTTTCTTCCATGCCATATCTCATAAGGTGTGGAAGAAACTAATTTTGATGGAATCCTATTCGAATATACAAAGCGATTCTAATGCAAATCCCCAAAGAAGATTGGCATATCGGTATAGCTCATCATACTATGTACCATATCCAATAAGTACGATTTCTCCTTCGGATACACCATTCAGCTGTGGCGTTCCTGGAGGAGTCAGCTGAGAAACAATGCCATGCTCTCTCAAGTATTCATCAAATTCAGTACTCAAATTCAATACTCTTTCCTGTTTGATTTTCTACTTCAAATTTAAATTCTTTAAACTTTTCAAAGGATTCATGTTTGTATTTCATCAAATACAAATACCCAAATCTTGATTTATCATCAGTAAAGGTAATAAAATAATGAAAGCCCCCTCTAGCCATTTCTTTAAATGGACCACATACATCACTATGTATTAGTTCCAAAATATTTTTAGCTCTTAGCCCTTGTCCAACAAAGGGTGATCTAGTCATTTTGCCCTGAAGGCAAGATTCACAAGTTGGAGTAGGTTCAGAGCCCAATAAGGATAGAATCCCCATTTTCTCCAGTTTTGCAATCCTATCTTCTGCAACATGACATAACCTTAAGTGCCAAATATATTTTGAACTTGAGTTAGTTTTCACCATGGTATTGCATTCTTTTAGATCACTTGCATTCAATTTGTGTTTGTTACTATTATCCAAATAATAAAGACCATCATTCATATAACCCGAACGAACATATTTATTTCCAAAATAAATATTGCAAACATCATCTGTGAACTGAAATTCATAGCCATTTCTAGTCAAACTAGATATAGAAATGATGTTCTTAAAAGCATCAAGTACATATAAAATATTATCCAAACACAAAACATGTTCAAACATGTAAAAAGATTTATATCATATGGCTAAAGCTTCAACAGTTGAGCCATTGCCAATCTGGACTCTAATATCTTGAGAACGCAAGCTGCTACTATTTGCTAGTTCCTGCATATCATTAGAATGTGAGAACTGGCACCAGTATCTAAAACCCAAGCTGTAGATGAACTATGAGTATCATCAGAATCTAAATAACAAGATATGGACATACCTTTCGAAGGTGTATCCTTCTTGTCCTTCAGAGAAGCAAGATACTCTGGGCAGTTCCTTTTCTAGTGCCCATCCTTTTGGCAGTGGAAACACTTTCCTTTACCTCCATCAGCTTTAGTCTTCCTTTTTTTGTTTAGCTATTTTCTTGGAAGGACCAGAAATCTGAGGTTTCTTTTTCTTATTGCCCTTTTTCTTGTTGGACTTTCCAGCAGAAGAAGATGCAATCATAGCTATCTCTTTTCCTTTATTACCCGGCATATTCTTTTGGGCAATAACCAGCATGTTGAGTAAACCAGCTAAGGTGCATTCCTGTTTAGTCATATGGAAATTTATCACAAAATTCCCAAAAGACTCAGGAAGGGACTGAAAGATCAAATCCGTCTGTAGTTGGAAATCCATGTTGAAGTCAAGATGTTCCAACTGCTTAATCAGCCGAATCATCTTGTGGACATGATCCCCAACATTCTGTCCCTCAGACATCCTCATACGGAATAGGCTCTAGATATCTCATACCTAGCATTCTCTGTGCTCACCATACAACTCTTGTAGGTGAAGGAGGATCTCACTCGCACTCAACATGGTCTCATCTTTGCTTTTGTAACTCATTACTCATGGAAGCAAGCATGTAACACTTAGCTCTCATATCATGCTCCTTCCACTTATCCAAAGTTTCATGCTCCTCTTGTGTGGCCTCTAGAGGTAAGGGACCAGGAACATTTGAATCTAGAAAATATCCTATATGTTCAAGGTTCAGGACAAGTTTCAAATTTCTTAGCCAATCAGACAGATTAGGTCCTGTCAACCTATTGCAATCAAGTATGCTTGCAAGGATATTGTATGGTGGTGGTTGTTCTGTTCTCATTTTTATCATAAAATTAACTACAGAAAATAACCAGATTAATTAGTAAATATATCATGTAATTAACCAAAATGATTATGGTCTTTTAATCAAATTGGTCCTCCCACTAACTTAGCGAATCCTACACTTCCAAAGTAGAAAACGAAAATCCTAGTTGGATGGATTTCTAGTGGGTGATTGAATTCTTATAATTTTATTGATCATCCTCAGGTACATCCATTATTGGAATTACAATAAACTATAAGTGAGCAACTCCTTGCCCATCACATCTCATGTGAGGTTCAATCCTTTACCTAGCCCCTAATGCTCAAAATCTCAGGTACATCCATTATTGACTTATCTTGCATTAGTTAAGTTGATCCCATTGAGCCAGTAATTATGCAAATAATTTTAATGTCCTCAGGTACATCCAATATTGGCCACCAAACTATTTACATATTTATAACATCTCATGCTTAATAATTATTCTTAAGAAAATCTCTTAAATTAATTGCATCTTATGCAACTATTTAAAATTTCTTAAAATAATTGCCCCAATAGAGGGCCTATGTTATAATTACTTTAATTATAGCATTTCCAACTTAATCATTTGTTTGGAAGATTTTATGGTCATTCTAATTACTATTAAGGTCTCACTTTGCACATTATCCATTTAGCATGCATATATCATATAATAGCATATATTCCCATACATCTCATGCATTCATGGATAAGCAATAAATATGGTATGATCATGGACTTTCTAAGGGATTCAATTCTAAGCCACCAAGAATTGAATCAGGGCATTCCTAGGTGCATTTCATTCATTCATTTTACAAGAGTTGCTGAAAGAGTATATAATCAACACTTGATCTTGAATTCCTCCCACTGGTCCCACCAATGCTCTAGACCTCCTTGAACTTCTTGCAATCTAATATTACATAGTAATCCTTGGCATACCAAGGCAAATTTACAAGAACTTAAATAAATGAAATTACAACCCAAAAATTATTACAAACTTAATAATACATGCCCAAAATAAATTAAAATAAATAAATTAATTTACAATCCCAAAGAAACATAAAAGAAATAAATCCAATCACATTGGTCTTTTATAGTCCATGATCATCCATCATGCATATCACTATTTAACAATTAAATAAAACATACATACTTAAATTAAATTGAATATCTCATATTCAACTTAAAAATCTAGATTTGAATATAATTTAAATAAATTTAAAAATTCAGATTTGAATCTCATTCAAACAAATTTAAAAATTCAGATTTGAATCACAGTCAAACAACTTTAAAAATTCAGATTTGAATCACATTCAAACATTTTTTAAAAAATCAGATTTGAATCACATTCAAACATTTTTTAAAAAATCAGATCTGAATTTTATTCAATCAATTTTAAAAAATCAGATTTAAATATGATTCAAACAACTTTAAAAATTCAGATTTGAATCACATTCAAACAACTTTTAAAATTCAGATTTGAATCACATTCAAACAACTTTTAAAATTCAGATTTGAATCACATTCAAACAACTTTTAAAATTCTGATTTGAATCATAATTTAATTGTGTGATAGAAATTCTAATTAAACAATTTAATTAGACATAAAATGGATTTTAGATCATACAACAATTGCACATTCACCATCCATTTACCTTTGCACACCATTGTGGTGCATCAACCATGCACACCATGGTGTTCATCATTTGTGCCGCCACCTTGGCTTTGCAACCAGTAATGAACTTTTGATCTCACGATCAAACACACAATTAAATCATATAAACATCAATCTAAATGGCAAATATAACCTAGCTCTGATACCAATTGAAGGAACGGAAGCGTGAAAAACACAAGTTTATACCATTGAATTCAAAAATTTTCACCTAGGGTCACATGCATTATGCAAGATTTATTTTTATCTATTTGATTTCAATGATAAACAACATATTAAAACTCTTTTAATATGTTTTTTGGATCTGTATTTGCCATTTAAGATTTTAAAATTAATCAGAATAATTTTAGAACCCTATATTAAATCAAGAATGATTACACTAACCTCTTGATGCACTGCAGCGTGTCTGTGCCTTTGAGATTTGTCTTCAGGACACCAAATGTTGTCCCTCTAGCTTGTCCACACCAAGAACACCTATGGCAGCCCTTGAACAGCTTCTAAAGCTTTTTCTATTAATTAGAAATTCAAGTTCTGCCTTTTAAGAGATTAGAGATGTAAACAGGACACTAGAAACAATTTCTAATGTTCTTAATTCAAGAGATTGATGGCTAATCTCTTTGAATTGATGAGAGATGAAGAAGAATAGATGGAGAGCCTCAAAATGGCGTGACAAAGGAGAGGAGTGGCTGCTGGTTGTTTTTCTTTTCATAACAACACTTATATAGCTAGGTTAACACATTAAACCCTTGCCACATGTCACCCTTTGATTAGCTCTAGGTTTAAGTGACCCAATCATATTGTGCCAAGTGTCAAACCTATATTTAATCTTGATTTTAATCATCTTACATGATTAAAAAACATTTGGCAAGCTTATGTGTAATTTCATGTGTCACCATCTCATGGTGCCACGTGTCACACTGTGAAATGACCAAAATGCCCCTATGTCTTAATTTTGAGTTCTTAACCCAAAATAATTATTTTTCTTCTTCTAATTTATATCAAATATAAATTAATTAATTAATCTCTATAAATTAATTTCTCATTAATTAAATTCATATTTAAACACTTTAAATATAAATTTAACTTATACTATACATCCAATAATCTAGATTTGGTTTCAAGTCATGCTAGGGACTTTGCAATTTAATTGCAAACCAAACCTATTTAATTAATCAATTAAACTCTTTAATTAATTAATTAAATCATATTTAAATAAGTGATAACTTGTGTATGTGTGTGACTTACTAGGCTCATCACTAATTGGCAATGAGATATGATATCAACTCTTAATATCATCAGAACTCTTTCTTACCATAAATGATTTCTCTAAATCATTTTATGAACCTCATAGACCATGGTTAACACCTAGCATAGCATGCCATGGCCACCCAATTAGTAATAAGGTTTACCTTAAATAAACCTATAATTATATGTTACCATGCACTAGAATCTCTCTGTTACAAAATCCCAACTCAAGCTGGAGTCATGGTTTATGTCAAACTCCATTTGCTATGAATATTATGTTCTCTTTTAATTCCAGTTCTTGATTAAAAAGATTTTCTCATTAGAAACTCTTTTTTGAATAAATCTATCTGTCCTGGCCAGGAACTTGAAACATCAAGAACAACTAAATGAACATAGGATTTTATCTCTATTTACTTAGAGGAACAGATTCCATCTTGATCAACACCTACCTCCATATATAACTAGTAGGAGCCAACAGATGCCCATATACCCATACATAGTACAAGTATGAAAGTAGTATCAAACTCAAACTACCTATATACAAGATAACTGTGCTATCTCAGGTCTAAAGATTATATGCACTGATATGATTTATGACAAAACATTGACAAGAGTAAACTCTATGTGCTTGTCATAAGTGTCAATTCGGCCTACTTATCATTTATAAGTGCCTATCATGTTTGTCATATGGCATGAGACTCACCATTCCATCTTATTTATATCTCATATAAATAACTTGGTAAGAAACATGAATACAATCTTTCTGGATAAGTCATGTCCTTATTATGAAGTATCCTCGATTGTGAACCTATTTATGATATTTGTGCTAGAAATATTGTCACTCATATTCTTAACAACTTAAGAATAATATTTCTAATAAAATATCAATAGACCTTTTCTATTACACATAAATATATTATGTAAACGGAAAAGTGGAAATGCCTTTTATTAATAAAAATATGTACAAGAAATATACTAAATGATATGCTCTAGGGCATACTACTAACACATAGGTAGTTCGTACATTTTACTGTTCCGACAATCAATGTCTGTTCAGACAGTCAAAATGTCTGAAACTACGCTTAGACTATATTGAGGAGGCATAAATTGATGAAATAAATGTTAAGAAAATATAGAAAAATTTTGAGAAAATAAAATAATAAAAATAAACTGATATGTACCATGAAGGGCATTTTGATCATTTTACCCCCAGAGGTGAATTTTAGCCTAAATGTCAAATTAAAAATTTGACAAATAAAATAATTAACATAAAATATTTTTATGAATTTGAATTAGCGAAATGAGGTGAGAAAGAAGAAGAAAAGAAAAGAAAAGAAAAGAAAAGAAAGGAAAAGAAAAGAAAAATGGCTTATGAAAAATTAAAAATTTAAAGTACACAAATAGAATATATATATACCATAAGATGACAAAACCCACCAACCTTGCCTCTCCATCTTCTTCCTTTTTCTCCATTGTGCCGCCCACCCTTGTCCCTCATTTCCACCATTGTCATTCAAACTCTAAGCTTGATTTCTCCCTTATCTCCTCACCAAAACCCATAACACTCTTCATTAAAAATACTCTCCACACCCTAAGGAAGCTATAGATACCAAAAAGAAGCAAGGAATGTGAAGTTTAACAAGTTACAAAAAAGGGTTAGTGCTCAAAACTCTTAATCTCTTCTTTAAGCATGAAAATCATGCTAAACCAAGTGAAGATTTACATGAAATTAAAAAGAAAAATTTGGGAAAGAAACCCTTGAATTCGGTAGCCCTAGAGGAACCATGAAAATGATGGATTTTGTTGGTTTTAGTTTAGTTAGGGAAGTTAATTAACAAGGTATTATATGTGGGAATTGATTTCATGGTTATATTTGTGAGTTTGATATTTGAAATTAGAGTTGTGCACTTGAAATTGGGGATCTTGTGACATTTTTTGAATTTGACCTAATTGTGTTGAGATTGATGCTAATAAAAGTGGCATGTATGCTTATTTGGAGTTTGGAGAAGGAGGAGATTGAATTTTGGGAGTGTCAAATATTCTGCAGGTTGGGACTCAATGAGTCTAGTGTGTTTGTTGAACCCTAACTCACAATGTGTGACTCCAATTGGTATAAGGCCAATTGGAGGTATTTTGGGATATCTAAGCCTTCATTTTTCAAGAAGAAACCTTGTCCAAATTTTATTAAAATCATGACTAATTCTCTACCCAAACCTAGATGACCAAACACTGAAACCCAGGAAATGACCAAATGAACAGTACGTGTTCATTTGGTCATAACTCTCTCTATACTGGTCCAAATGACCTAAAATTTACATCAATGGAAAGCTTAGACATAGGGATACACTTTTCGTAAAGACCACTTGACCTAGTTTTGCCTTTAAACAAGTCAAATTATTAGCAAAAATAGGGTCACTAAAACTGCCAACCCAGAAATTGACCAAAACACTGTTCTTTTGGTATGCCTGACCAGTTTTGGAAAAAACGCCATAACTTGGTCTCCAAAGTTGCAAATTGAGTGAAACTAGTGCCAAAAGTTTTATAAGACATAGCACAACAATTTTTATGTTTTGACGAAGCTCTAGAAACCATTGCATCCTAGGAAAAATATTGGCCAAAATTAAGAATTGAAATCTAGAAAATGTTAAGTGGAACCCAGAATGCCATTTGATACCCGTGTGTTCATTTGGCCATAACTCCCACTAGGAAATTCCATTTGAGATATGCCAATATGATCTGGAAACATGATACTTAGGGCTACAACATTGATTTCGACACCTTTTCAAATTCTAAGTGTAAAGGCTCTAAAAAGAGGGTCAAACATACTGCCCTGAAGTTTGGTTATTACCTTTAAGAGTCCAGGTTAATACATTGACTATAACTCACTATATCAAGCTTGAAAAATTTCGAAATTGTACCTGGGAGTCCTTAAAACATAGAGGAACATATCTTGTGAAGGAACCTAAGTCTAAAAATGACCATAAAATGATCAAATGACTAGTCAAAGTTTATTGACTAGGAATTGTAAATTCTGGATAGCTTGGAGGCAAAAGGACCAGTTATGGTATTTTGACCATAACTTGAGTTCTATAACCCCAAATTCAATGATTCAAAAACTGAAATTTAAGTTTAAACATAGAGGAGCAATTGTTATGAAAGAGGTGTGACTAAATAGGCATCCTAACCTAGTCAAATTCCTAGATAAAAATAAGACATCAAAATAAACCTAAGGAAAGGTTCATAGGAAAAATGCTATATTTGATAATTAAAATACTCATAAGGATAATTAAATATTAAAAATGATATAAATATGTAAATTGGGACTAATGTCCTATTAATATGAAATTAATGGTACCAATGAATAGTACCAGACAATAGTAACAGTGAATAGTGCTAAAATAATTAAAAATGTTTAATTGCCCATAGTATACCTAGACTTATTTATTTAGTTTGGATAAATTGATATACCAATTAGGGACTACAGATAGCAGTACTACCTATCGAAAAAATCATGAACTGACAAAATATGTTTGGTATGATTATTCAATAGGCTATATGCCTACTTACTGGCCATTGTGCCTACTTTATTTCTGGCTTTACAAGCGGATAAGCGAATCTCGTGCCCGGTGGCCTCGTGCACGATAGGCGTATCTTTGGATATATATGGCTGTCTAACCAGTATACACCCGTGCATCTAGCTTTTATAATTTGTTATAGGTTTCTTGGCCACTGATAAAAATTAATTAAGACTTAAAATACAATAAGTAATAATAAAAGATCCCGATAATGTTAATTGCTTCCAAAGAGTAATAAAATATAAAAGACCCAGAAATTATGATTTGCAGATATTATTTCAATTGTTAAATTATTGTTATTATAAATTATGCACCACTAAGCGTTATGCTTAGCGCGTTGGTTTTCCATCGCGTAGGTACTGGAGATCAGTCCCAGCAGCGGCAGCAGCAGCACCAGTAGTGCACTGACAGAGCTCTAACCAGATCGGCCACTGTCCAGAGTTACCTCACTGATTTTTTGTATTTTGGTTGGGCCCATGTATAGACTAGTATTTTAGTTCATTATGTCTAGTCATGATGTATTTCATTTTGGACATGTAATTAAACTTTGAGATTGAAATGAAAACTTGTAATTTATTATCTATGATTTTCTATATGAATGCAATAGATGATACTTCATTTTTAGATCTCATAAATAAATGTAAATGATATGATATAAGAGAATATGATATGAAAATGTGTGAAATGAATATGGACACGTTAACAGCTGATTAGTGGAAACTCACCAGATGCTAATGAAACAGGGGAGGCTCTGTCCGGGTCTCCACAGATATAAAATATATAAAAAAAAATTATATACATAGAATACATGTTTTAAATGACATCAAAAGTTTACAATAGATATGATAAAACAAGATAGGGTACTCCGGCCTTGAATGTGGCACTTCTTGCTCGGCTATACAATAGATGGGTAAGGGGCATCACAACTTCACTTCTTGTTATAAAATAACAGATCGTGTGATGAAGAAGTCCTAAAAGTAGATGATCTATGTGAAGGGTAAATGGCAGATGATTCTGATTCAAGGCCGTACACTATATTCTTATAGAAAATTTTTTAAGTGCATATATTTGTTCATCTATATTTTTGTCAATATATCCACTGTAGCAAACAGGAAATGAATAGTTAAAAAAAATTATATTGCCTATTATATAATCTAGATGACTATATGGCAAACAGAATCACCGTGGATATAAAGTAAAAGCCACTGTTCTTGACCTAAGTTGGTATCTATTTACTTCTTGTTTAGACTGTTTTATTTCTTTTGATCTCAATATATATATATATATATATATATATATATATATATTTTTTGCTTAAATTCTACAAATTTTAGGTTTTGGGTTTGATTGTTTTATTCTTCTCTCCCCACTTCAGTGAGTTAAAATCAAGTTTCCACCACTAGTCTGTGCTCTCAGAGACTAATTGTATAGCAACAAATAAATCTGAAGCAAGCATTATATAGTAACAAATATTAACAAATTACCATCTAACTAAAATATAGAGTGAGATAAAATTCTGAAAGGATCATCAAGTGGAAAGAAATAGAAAACTTGGTGAAAGAGATACATACCAAACTCATTGAATAGAGAAAATTGAAGGCTACTTACTGACTTTAATAGAGGATGAAATTATAATTTGAAAATCTTTTCCATCAATATATCTTAAATCTAATTTAATTTTATTTACATGGATATAGAAGTCAATGGGTAATTTTGTTAGCCAACAAATTTGCCTTCTACAAGCACCAAATTTATCAATTAGCAATGGGGGATTAGAGTCCTTTTCATGCAAACCCACTCCCACATAAAAGGTCACCTATTAAGTGTTGAATATTGATAATGAATGTGCAGGCACTACCAATTTAAGCATAAGCGTGATTGTGGTTCAACCATCCCTATCCCATTGTTATGCCTATGGATAATAATTAAAATTACGTCAGGAGATTTTATATTTATATCTTTTGTGCCTCAAATCATGATACTTCTCCTATCCTGTCACATTGGAAACAAAAAGCTTAGCAGCTGACTCTTATATATGCCCTTACTAAGGACTTGCTTTAATTGTTTATATCTTTTTCAGGTATATATGTAGTTGCCCTCTACTTGGTTAACTTTTATTTTTCTCAGTACTTAGGAATAAATGTATATAAACATATTCTAAATCCATATCCAAATTATAAAAATTAAAATACATTAGAGGGCCACGGATCAAATATGAAAGAGAATTAGCAGCAAGGATCCATAGAACTCCTTTAACCTCATATTATATTAAATGCTTAATTCTAAAAATAGAGGATCACCTTACTTCTAGTTAAGGATGAGCATTTGGTCGGTTTGATTCAAAATCAAACCAAACCACTTAACTGAATAGGCCTAATTTTCTAAAATGTAAAATTGAACCAAAACCGATTTTAATTAAAATTGAAATCAAACTGAATCAAAATAATTCAGTTCGGTTCAGTTCGGTTTAGTTCAAAACCTATTTTCAAAGATTAAGAGTATAATGATAAAAATTCAATGTTTCATCTTTCAATTCACAATCTCAAATAAAAATTTTATTCTTAAAATCAAAGTTTAGAGATTAATATTAAAAAAATCTAATCAACAAACAAATAAATATCAACAACGACTAAATTTCATCAATAATTGTTGCAAAGACAAAAATTAATGTATTTGAGAGAAATTTTTGTATTTTTCATAAATTTCAATGACTTTGTACATATGCCTATTTATACACAAGATTTCTACCTTTACAAGGAAATCTAATTTAATGAAAACTAATACAAATAGAAAACAAGATATACAAAAGGAGAAAGAAATAATAATCTCTTTAATGTAGGGATTGAGATTCCAACACTCCCCTCAAGTTGGTTCACGACATGCCCAACTTGCAAACTAGAGGATGAAATATTTTGCTGCTGAGTCCCTTGGTGAATACATTAGCTAACTGATCTTTAGAAGTCAAATGAGAGACACTCAATGATCCATCTACAATTTTCTCCTTTATGAAGTGTCGATTAATTTTTACATGTTTGGTTCGATAGTGCTATACTAGATTGTGGACAATACAGATAGTAGCTTTGCTATCACAAAACAAGTATAAAATATTTATTTTTGATAGTTTCATAACTTTCATAACCACATTAATTCACATATACCTTGAGCCATGGCCCTATATTCAGCCTCTGCATTGGATCTAATAGTTACACTTTGTTCCTTACTTCTTCAAGTGACCGGGTTACCATTAATAAAAGTATAATAACCTATTGTTGACCTTCTATTATCAAGAAATCCAGCCCAATCTATATCTGTAAAGGCTTTTACTTAAAGATGTCCATGCTTTGAGAAAAGAAGTCCTCTTCCAAAGGTAGATTTCAGACATCTTGAAATAGGAAAAATTGCTTCTAAATGAGATTCACGAGGATCATGCATATATTGACTCACCTGACTTCCTACAAAGGTTATATCTAGTTTAGTGTGTGAAAGTTAGATCAATCTGCCAACTAATCTCTAATATCTCCCTAAATCCACTGACTCCCCAATGCTAACTTGCAGTCTATGATTTGCCTCAATAGAAGACTCTACTGGTTTATAGCCCAGCATACCTATTTCTTCCAAAAGATCTAATATGTACTTTCTCTGAGAAATAAAGATCCCTTTATCTGATCTGCTAACCTCTATTCCAAGAAAGTACCTTAACTTTCCCAAGTCCTTACTCTTAAAATCGTGTGCTAGACGTTGCTTCAGATTTGCAATTTCTTCCTCATCATCTCTTGTCACTGCTATATCATCCATATAAATAATAAGTAATGTGATCTTACCTCTATAATGTTTTATAAAATAAGTGTGATTAGCATTACTTTAAAGAAGCCAAAAGAAATCACAGCCTTGTTGAATCTGTCAACCCATGCCCTAGGAGACTACTTTAGGCCATACAAAGCCTTTTTCAATCTGCAAACCTTCTCTTTGGTTTTTTCATCATCAAATCCTAGAGGTATTTCCATATACACTACTTCCTCTAAGTCTCCATGCAAAAAAGCATTTTTAATATCGAACTGCTGTAAATTCCAATCAAGATTTACTACACAAGACAATAAAATCCTGATGGTGTTCATATTTACAATAGGGGCAAAAGCCTCCTAATAATATACCCCATATGTTTGTGAGAATTCCTTTGCTACCAGTCTGGCTTTATATCTCTCAATTGAGCCATCTGCTTTGTGCTTTATAGTGAACACCCACTTGCATCCAACCGGTTTTTTTCCATTAGAGAGAGTAACAAGATTCAATTTCCCATTCTTTGCGAAAGCCTTCATTTCTTCAACCATAACAGTCTTCCATTTTAGATCAAGACATGCTTCCTTCTAACCCTGTGGTATAGATATAGAAGAAACAGATAAGGCAAAGGCTCTATGGGAAAGAGATAAGGAGTCATAGGAAATAAAATTAGAAATAGAATGCTTAGTATATGTCCTGACTCCTTTTCTTAGAGCAATAGAAACATCAACATCATCAATATTAGAATTCAAATCAGAAATAGAATTAGGATCATCAAGAAGTAAAAGAGACTCACCACATTCTTCAAGAATTAATTCTAGGGTTGCTAGTTGATCAGGTGTATTAAGCTTAATGGCTGTATTTGTCTTATTCTGATGAATGTAAGTTCTCAAATTCATTCTATTCAATCTCCTTGAGGTTTAAGGAGGTGGTTGGTCTTCATTAGATGGATCATTACTAAGATGTGACCCAAGCCTAATAACTTAGTTAGAAAAAAACACCTCTTCTTTTTCCTCTTTACACTTCCCTTAAAAAGGTGATTTGATAGGAAAATAAGGCTTAGATTCTGTAAATGTAACATTCATACTGATAAAATATTTTCTAGTATGAGGGTGATAACATTTATAGCCCTTTGGAGTACCAGAAAAACCTACAAACACACATTTAAGAGCTGTAGATTCTAATTTCCCAACATTTATTTTGTGGACAAAACAGACACATCCAAAAATTTTTGGAGGAACAGTATAAGAATTATGGCCTTATAAAACCTCTAAAGGGCTCTTAAAGTTTAATGTTCTTAAAGGCATTTTATTGATAAGATATGTTGCAGCAAGAACTGCATCCCCCCCAATAAGGTGTAGGTAGATTCATGATAAACATAAGAGATTGAGCCACTTTCAATAAATGTCTATTTTTTCTTTCAGACACCCCATTTTATTTACTAGTCTTGTCATAACTAGTTTGATGCACTATACTATTTGAATCCAAATAAGCACAAAAAATATCATTAACATATTATGTGCCACTATCAGTTCTTAAAAATTTTAACCTTAGCATCAAACTGTGTGCAAATCATTTTGTTAAACTATTGAAAGCAAGAAAACACTTCACTTTTTTCTATCATTAAATAAACCCATGTCAGCCTAGTGCAACCGTTAATGAAAATGACAAACCATCTATATCCAAACACATAAGTAGTTTGAGTAGTTCCCATACATCAGAATGAATAGTCATAAAAGGGATCAAACTTCTATTATTTGTTGAGGGATAAGATTGTCTTGTACGTTTAGCAAATTCACAAGCATCATAAACTAATAATTTTGAGTTGCAACTTCTAAATAAATTAGGATATAACCTTTTTAAAGCAGAAAAAGATGGATGTCCTAATTTCCTATGCCACTGGATAATCTTCTCATTAGCACTCATAGTCTGTCTTAACAAAGCCTAGTTTGCTTCTAGATTTGAGGAACTACAACCGTCATCTAAAAAATATAGAGCATCTCACAATCTGCCATTGCCAATCATTTTTCCTATTTTCAAATCTTGAAATATGCAATGAGTAGAAAAAAAAATCAATTTTGCAATTAAGAGCTTGAGTAATGGAACTGATAGATAAAAGATTAATAGGAAAGCTTGGAACATGAAGAACTAAAGTGAGATTTATATTGGAAGTGCATGTAACAGAACCTGTACTATAAATTATTGTCAAGGAACTATCCGTTATACGAACTTTTTCTTTTCCTAAGCATGGAGAGCAGGTAAAAAATTTATTTGAAGAGCCCATCATATGTTTATTTGCTCTAGAATCTATAACCTAATAAGATTTATCAAGATTAGCAAGAAAAGTATTATCTGATTTGATAAAATTGGAAGAGCCAACTGTGGAAGATTGAGATTCAAGCTGAGATGGCAAATGCCTTAGGGATTGAACTTTTTTATTAGAAAAAAAATGGTAATATCATTTGTTCTTTTAGAGTAATCCACTATTTTAGACACATTCGCTTGTGGTCAGATCAAGGACAATGGCTGGGTAGAAGCACAACACACGAGGAATAGTTGAAAAAGTTGAAGGTCCACATGCTATGAATAGTATCAATGAATAGTACCTGTGAATGGCACTCATGAATGAAACCCGTCTTGTGAGCAGTACTTGTGAACAGTAAATTAAATAGTACTAAAGCCTGGCTTAATGAATCGAAAGCTCTAATACCATGATAAAACTAATATATTTGAGAGAAATTTCTGTATTTTTTATATATTTCAATGAGTTTGTACATATGCCTATTTATATAAAAAATTCCTACCTTTACAAGGAAACCTAATTTAATGGAAACTAATACAAATAGAAAACAAGATATACATAAGGAGAAAGAAATAATAATCCCTTTTAATGTAGGGATTGAGATTCCAACAGATATAGAGACTCAGATGCTCAATTACATATGCAATGAGTAAAAAATTTAGAAAAGAAAAACTAAACAATTTAGAATTTAGTGCCCACAAAGGGAACAAGCAATTTAATGGGTAGACTCCTTTGTAGGATTGGCCTTCTTTTCAATCAACACCGCCTGTAAATCTGCATCATCTTCCAATCCACCACCATGGAGTGTCGAGATTAACCGATTTCAGTAAGGAAGGAGTGCAATACCATAGCAAGCGATGATTAGATTCATTGGAACTCATTCACCATAAGATGGATAACAAAGTTAGGTGCTTGGTTGTGACTGTGAAGGAGTGAGGGAGATGGATTCGAAGGAATGAGGAGAGAATTGGGTCTGAGGGATTGAGGGAGAAAGATAAGGTGGGGAAGGGGTGATGATGGAGAGTGATGCATCATGGACAGGAGGTGCACAACTATAAGACAAAAAGAAAGAGCAGTGGCTAGGGTAAACTAAGAAGAAGAAGAAGAAGATACACACACACACACACACACACACACACAATGAATGGCTAGGATCAAAGGTTAAAAAAAAAAAAAAAAAACAAAGCGCGACATGTGGGAGTCAAACTCTGAGTTGTACACAAGTGTAAAAGCCTTAGTCCACTGATCCAAAAGGAACTTTAATTCTCATTTGCATGTAAATATAATACATATCAATTTGATTAAGTTTAAACAAAATTTTTTTCATCCAAAACTGAACCAATACGAACCGATTAAACTAAAAAATTAAAAACTAAAATCGAACCAAATCAAAATGTATGAAAAATCGAACTGAATTACTGAATTAGGATGGTTCAGTTCAAATCAAATAGTGCTCACCCCCTATTTATAGTCTCATTCATTTGAATCAAGCAAATTTACAAGAAAAAAAAACTCATATTTTAAATCAACCATAGCACCATTTTTCTTAAAAAGCATAATATAAACACATATTAATTATGTGACAAATAAAACGTTAACCACAACACCATCTTTCAACAAGCAATAGTGATAGCTTAGTGATAATCCTTTAAAAAAAAACAAAATAATCTATACAGGCAGAAAAATGCTATTTAAGGAAGGTGAACCAAAGAGTTATACCAATAAATCAATAAAAAAGAGCAAGTTTTCAGACACTCAAAATAGAAATAACAAAATATGGATCCAACGAATACCCATTTAATCCAAATAAACCTAACAATTAATATATCGAACAATTATATTGAACCAATGAATAATAGCGCTGTGCATCTAATTTTAAGAATCAACAACACCTATTTAATCACAACTAACAATATCCATTTAATCATAACCAATAATACCCATTTAATTAAATCTAAAATTTTTACCCAGGATATTGCTGGATCTTCGAATAAGAGCGATGAGAGACTTCACAAGTGAGTATATGAGGGTATGAAGGCATTAAAGTAATAGGTTGTCAATCGGGAATCAAAAGGGAATAGCAAGCTTTAGGCATGAACTAGTGGAGATGCTTCCCATGTGTGATTGTGCGAGAGAGCTGGAGTTTCAATAGATTTGTGAGACAATGAGTGTCATGATCCGGCCATGGGGTTGTAATCGACAC